>NW_018128138.1:119641-131070 GCF_001952655.1 Monopterus albus
AAAAAATATACTAAAAACCTGGATTATTCTGCTTAGTCACATTGTACTGCTATTATTTTGAACAATACTGTACATGGCTGAAAAACAGATGTCTCAACACAACTGTCTTCTTCAGTTTAGTGACTCAGGTATTTCTACCCACTCATGTGATCAGTATAGGTGAAAGTGATAACACTAACTAGCGCTACTTCACATCAGGCAGACAATCAACACATTTCATTAACACGCATAAGTCATGCCTGCACAAAACAACCTCCATCCGTTACTATAGGTCACATTCCATACACCTGTACACCACTTTACCAAACATTAAAAACTCTAGAAAAACATGGTCAAATTTATTTCGTATTAAATCCTACAACATGCATGAGTTAAATCAACCCAAATAGAGAGAGCTCAACATCTGAATTAAACATCAAGTTAAAAACCCTCATGCACAGTTCAAAATTTGGAGGTCTTGACACAACCGGTATAAGAGTCAGTTCTTCATTCATGTCTGCTGGGGACAGACTATCGAGTCTGTAAATCCATTTTCCCTCCAGTTTTAACTATATATTATCCATATCACCTCCACAACGCCTTGGTTGTATATCAACAGCAATGCACGGCGTGCTACTGGTGAACTGACATCATTCCTGAATGGAATTTTCTTGTTATTTTTCCAACATAAATCATTTCACAGGACAAGACAAAATGTAGATAACACTGTCCGTGCAGATTCTCAGTCATCCAGATCATAGTAAGATGAAAAAACTTTTTTTTAAAAATCAACTGCACGAAGTTTCTAGGTCGAAGACGTTTCACCTCTCATCCAAGAGGCTTCTTCAGTTCTGCCCGACTGGCGTTGAGCCGGAAATATTTATTCCCATCGGTGGCGTTTCAGTTCTTTGATGCCCGACAATGTCCCCTAATGACTGAGTTGTTATAGCCCAGTATCGGTGAGTGCCGTTACCTGTCTTTGAACCCTCCCCTGTGGACCGACGCCTATTGTCCTGGTGGGCATGTTTAGGTAGAGATCTCAAAACAGAGTTGTAGATGGATGACAAGATGAGTCTTAGTTCACCAAGTATGCACCAGTATTTAGAAACAATAAACTTAAAGACAGGTGTACTAAACAGGTTATATGTAACAAAAGCAACTGAACAATCTGAGAATTATCTTGGCTTTGGAAAAAGGGCCTCTCTTTGTACACTAAAAAAACCTTTTATAGCCCCCCCATCAACAAGTGCTCAGAACACTGATGTTCACTAAATCTGTGCAATATATCAGCTGACTTTTAAAGTGCATCCAAATGTTTTTTCTTTCTGCTTCATTTTATCAGCTCAAGACTGAACTTTGACTTTTGCCTGAAAATGAAGGAAGACAAACATGTTTCTGTTAATCTGATGGAACTCTATCAGCTTGTGTGAGAACCAATAAAATGGTCTGTTGTACTGTCAGCTACAGCTCAGTACTGCAACGCTCTTCTCTCTGAGCCCTGTGTTGCTGGCCTACATTTGTTCACATGTAGGCAGTGTCCCCATTAACAGTATGGGAAGGAGCAGTGACCAGCTCCGGTGTCCCCACAGATGTACAGACAACTGTCACTGGATCACTGTGATACTGAAGGAAACAAAGCCCATGGCCTGCTCAATTTCAGCCATCTAATGTTTAATCTTGGGTACCTCTAGAGTCAAATTATTTCAGAATGAAAAAAAAACTGAGATCCTCTTCCTTAAAATGAGAGAACAGTTCATGAACGCGCACAACTCCTGTTGCCAGTGTTGTGTCCCAAATGGACAGCACAATGAACTGCGACAGCATTAATTAATATGAATTTCTCCTCCACAGTTAGGTAAACATCGGTATATGTACCAATGAAAAGAAATGTAATGTAAAGTGTGTAACTGAGAAACCCCATATTTTATCTGGCATAATGCAGACATAGTAACTTCTCCAGCCTTACGACAATTCTCTCTAACGTTACAAAACAAGGTATTAACAGACGCAGTGTGTTTTTTTAAACTTAGCATTAAGCCCCACCAAGTAGTGGAAACACTGCTCCCTTCCAAGTAGCTCCAAGGTCGGTAAATCAAACCGGTGGTCACTGCGTCTTCCCCCACGCGACCACATACAGTCCCAAAGTAGTGAAATTAATTCCAACAGGTAGCGTAGCACCGACAATAACATCATGGGTTGCACTAGTTGCAGAGTTTAATGCACTAGTTAACCAGCAACACATCACATGCGGCAGACACATTGGCCTCAGGCAGAACAAACAGGTACTGTGCTCCAGGGGAATCCAGCGTTGATGAGCTGATCACTAACCGCAGTGGTGGCTTCACAGGTCGGCTGCTTGTAGGTTAGACCCGGTCAGGTAAAACAGCGAGTCCCTGTACAGGAACATTCCCAGACATGCAGTAACCTCAGGCCCTGTATTTTACTCCACATGCTCTGGTCACAGTGCAGCAGCAGGAAGGAAAATATATCCACAAAACCAGGCGCAGTCGAAAAATTCTGCTTTTACAATGGCACCGGTAGACTGAAAATATACATAGCAAACAAGGCAGTATAACATTTTGCCAGTATGGTGGGAGCACCGGTGGATGTCACCCAAGCTCACATGAACACGCAACGGCCTGGAGATTATGATCATTCAAGGAGATTCCTTAAACTGTTGCTTCATACTTAATTTTGTTATAAAAAAAGTCTCACGAGCGAGAGTTTGCAAGACGTGTATAAACTGAGCTGCTTTTGCATAGAAGTACTAGAACATAGGTTCACCTCACTTTTTAGCTTTAGGTCGCGTCTAAAATGATAATTCACCGCTGCAACAATGTAGATAAGTCAGAAAACAAGGAAAAGTGCCATGGGCTCTTTAATGTAGACTGTGTCCCTAACAGGATTCAATAGGAATGTAGTGTTTCCAGTGCTCTAATTGGTCTGTGGCCAATTGTTGGCGGGTTTTGATCTGATCCTCTAAGAATATCCTGCTCCGGAGTAGGTTAGCCATGCAGCATCTGTTACCATGGTGACTGGCATGGTATTGTGGTACCAGAAAACCTTGGCTGAATCCAAAGTTAATCTCACTTCGTGGTACAGGTGCCTGGTCTATTATTTAAAATGATGGTGTTTATTTTACCATGAGATGACACGTACCTTCCTGCAGCACAGGATGGATGATCTGCCTGTGTTTCATCAGCTTCAAGTTTTTCAAAAGAATCTTCTCAGAGGCAGAGATCCTGTCCTGCTGACTCTCCGCTGTCTCTGCTGGACATTACCACATTTATATTAGCCAACTTTAATTCAAGAAACACTGATATTGTTGTTTCATGTAAATAAGATACATCTTAGCTTGTTACAGTGTCCAGAACATGTGTAGCTTAGCTTGGCACAAATAGTGGAAGCAGATGGAAACTAGCACCCAGCACAGACATAAAATCAGTGCAAAAAAAGCAGTGTTATGTCAGCTTTTTCACTGCTGCTACTAACAACGAACATTTCAGACATTATACTAGCTGTCTGTAGCCATGTTGTGGCAGCAATAGCTAGTATATTCTAAATTATAACTAAGCATTAGTATTTTACTTTATAGCTCCTGTTAATTTACATTTAGATTCTACCTCCTGAACAGTTAGCTTCTAGGCTCAATTACCTAATAAATCTTAATGTCTTTAAGCTGTTTTCACATTTGAGTTTTCAAGTTCGCTTCTTAGGTCTAATTAGCTTCGTGATTGCTTTAGTTCCTGTAAGTTCTGAGATCTTTTTATTTCAGAGTTAACTTGTCCCACCCCCCATCATGTGCTCCTTCTACCAGGGCACCATTGAGAGCGTCATCACTGGCTGCATCACTGTGTGGTACAGAGGCTGTACTGCCTCCTGAAGAAGGACCCTGCAACGCATAGTGAAAACAGCCAGCAAGATCATCGGCGCCCCTCTGCCTTCCCTTACGGACATCTTCAACACCCGCAGAACCATTAGCATTGCTGATGACACCTCCCATCCCGCACACTCCCACTTCAGGGAGAAGGTATCAGAGTCTTCAGGCCCACTCCACCAGGCTGTGAGAATGCTGAACACCGTCCATTACCCCCCCGGACTGTGACCCACCACAAAACATAAAGACTACCTCTGCTGTTTTGCACAAACCCACTACATTCCAACGTCTTGTTATATTACATGCAAATTTGCTGCTGTTGGTCATTTGCACTACTGTCTAAGTGCATCTCAGTCTCACAACCATTTGACAATCTTCTTGTTATTATTAGCACTACTGTCACTGATTGTACATTGTTTGAGTCATAGCCTATTAGGTTGTACCATTTAGCTTTATCCTAAATCACTCTTAGTTCTATTATTCTTTTTAGTCTATTTTTAATCTTTTATTCTGTTTTAGTTTCCTAAATGGCATGGCACTGAATACTAGGTGAGAAAGAAACAGTATTTCGATTTTCTGTATGTCCTGCACATGTAGTGACTTGACAATAAAAATCTTTGAACCTTGAACGTCTAGGCTCAGTTATCTTAGCAACTTCTTGTAGCTTCAATATAGCTACATCTAAATTTTTGCTTCAAGGTTCTGTTAGTTTAAAGTTAGTTTCAAGTTTCCATTTGCATGAAGTTAATTCCCAGCTCTTTTTTGTTTAGAGTTGGCTTCTACGGCCAGCTAACTCTTGAGTTAGCTTGTAGTTTCTGCTAGAGTTAGTGTTTACAACATGTTCAGGGGAACTTAATAGATAAACCAAACCAGCCAATTACTGGATGCTAGCAATGTGCAGATCAATCCTGACATATGGATACTTCTGATCCCAACATTCTCATACTAAAATATCAGTATCTCAACTAAGGAATTTGAGGTAAATATATATTATGCCAACAACAGGGGACACAACATGAACTAACTACACCATTACCAAGACAATAATATCCGGCTGACAGGAACTACTTCTCCGTCCACCTGTCATAGTCATATGCAAACTACAGCTCTGTTAATGTGTGATCCACTGAGAATAAAAATAAGAAAAACTTTATTAATCTCCACAGGGAAATGGCTTTGTAAGAGTTTCTCTATAGTGTATACGTTGTATAATTATACAAGAAATTCAGTACAATACAAAACAAAAAAAGCACTCGGGTGTATAGTCTGGAGTCTCACAGTAACAGAGTGAGGTCACACATGATCACCTGGAGGAGGATGTCAACAGCAATCCAGAGCATATATGAAAGCTTCCTTGGTATGTAGTGAGCCATGGACGTAGGGTGGCACCATTTGTCGTTAATAAAAGCAGCAACCCCTTATAAGTACACTTTATATTTCCTCTGTCTCTGTTTTCAAGACCCATCTCTTTTCCCTTGTTGTTTTTTATACAAAGTATTGATACTGTTTCGGTGATACCAGCCCGGTGTTTTCTCCAGGTATCAGACTGGAAATGAAATAAGTGGTATCGCACATCACTACTGGACGGATGGTGACTAGCTTGTTAGCTAACAAGATACATCATGCAATTCTGACAGCTTTAAAGTTGTTTGGAATGCAAATTATTTTTCTTGACGAAGCTATACCAACAGTTTCTGCTGTGCTCTTAATGCTAAATGAGACCAATTCTGTCCTGGATGATCTCTGTAATGGCTACACAAAGATAAAACTGATCACATTCTTATCTTACTATTGAACATGTAAATATAACCATTGTATACATCAGTCTGAAAGCTCTTCTTCTGTAATGTATATTGATGTACACATATTTATAAAAGCCGTTTCTCTTTTCCTCTCCTTTCCTATTTTTGATTGCACATATTTCCTATTTGAATGCATACACTGCTTATTCTTATTTTCATTTTATTGCTCTACTTTTTATCTTTATTCTCATTATCTCCTATTCCTGATGCCTTACAGCACATTGAGAGTCTCTGTACCGGAATCAAAATCATGTATGCTCAAACATATTTGGCAATTAAAGACAATTCTGATCCTGATCAAATAAATGAAACATACAACTGTTACAACGTGATCATGTCTTTTACCATTCTCAGGTGCGTCAGCAGGTTGTTGCAGGTGACCTTCAGGTGTCGCCTCAGGGTGTGGGACTGCAACTTGCGAGTCCACAATGTGAAGTTTGAGGGCCTCCTAAAATATGAGGGTTGGTTTTTACTCTCCATACGCAAATTATATTGATGTACTGTATATCATGAGCCACGGTACACTGCATGTCCCCGTCATATCACAATCTTTACTGATAGCATGTAAAGTCAGTCTGTGCACTGCTGTCACTCACTACAAGCTGTGCAGGGCTCACATTAGGGAGAAGAAATGATATGATCTGCTCTAGTGTTATAATATTAGATGATTCTTCAGGTTCTTCATAAACCTGAAACTATATTCTACTTAAGTTATCACAGTATAGCATGAGAAAATATAATATGTCACTATAACCTGAAAAATATCACATTTTAACGTGGAGGTATC
Source organism: Monopterus albus (assembly GCF_001952655.1). NCBI lineage: Eukaryota > Metazoa > Chordata > Actinopteri > Synbranchiformes > Synbranchidae > Monopterus > Monopterus albus. Next base: position 126,087 of record NW_018128138.1, read on the forward strand.
GAAAAGACGAGAAACATATCTCGTTATAATGAAAAATGTTTCAGCTTTCATCTGAGAAGTTTCTTCAGTTCTGACTGCTGGGGAGTCCCATGAATTTTACTTCGGTGGAATCCTTAAAGCAGTTTGTGTTAAATTGTCTTGGGAGGGATCTAAGCACTGCAGTGCAAGATGCCATAAAAGTTAAATACCTGGGACTCCCCACCAGTCACACAGAACTTCAAAAAAAAAAAAAACTTCTTAGATGAGATGAAACATCTTCAAAAGAGCCTCAAGCAAGTCCAGTTGACAATTTTACCACTTTGGAAATACCACAACCTGGCAAATCTATACAGATATCCCAGGAAACACATTGTATTACAGATAGATCACTGAAGCATTTGCTTTACCTTTGATGTGAATGAGATAAATAACTGCTCCTCCACTTCCTCCAAGTTAGGCTGCATCCTAGTGTAGGTAGAGCTGTCCATCTTCTGAGCAACACCCATTCTGGCAAGCTTTCGGCGCTGCGACTTTTTATTGCGCTTGCAGACTTTGTTGGCTTGGATTAACTGCACGTGCTGAGAAGGCTCATGTGCATTTGATTCTAATGTGCTTGGAGGTGAGCAGGGAACAACAACTCCCTCAGTGTTTGAAAACTCCACCTCCATTCCAAGGTCATCATTGGTGGAGAAAAAGTGTACGAGGTCTGCGATCGAAGGTGTGGGTGACAATCCTTCTCCATCTAATGAAGAAAAGGTTGGAGACAGTGGCAGCTGAAGTGCAAAGGGGGAGAATTCGACTGGGAATGGCAGAGACTGTTCGTTCTCTTGAAGAGATGAAGCAGAATCAGGGGTAGGCTTGCAGGGATCAAGAGTCTGTGGTTCAGGGTGGGAGGTACTCTGGGAACGCAACAAAGGTGGTGTAACAGACACTAAAGGCAGGTCTTGTGGTGTAGGCTGAAATGTTACAAATGAGGTGTCTATGTATGGCTCCCGTAATACTGTATGCCATTTAAACACAGATGCAGCAGAATCTTCGCTTTGATGCATCTCTTCAGGAGGTATCGCTTTAAAAGTTGGTTCAGAGGTTGTGGACTCGAGCTCCAAAGCCAACGACGCAGGTAGGGGAGGTAAAGGTTCTGGAGAGCTCGCAGGTGACAAAGGCTCAAACCCAAAGGAAGAACACTCTGGGTCAGCAAGCAAAGAATCAGTCTTCATGGTGGGGAAGTCTGAAGGTTGTGTGGAAGACTCAGTGATGTTTGGAGTTTGTGGAGATTTCAAGAGAGGTAACATTATTTCAAGGGGTGGTGGCAAAATGCAAGATGCAGAAGAGGTAGCAAGAGTTGAGGTGGATGTCCCTGGGGTACAAAACTGATGATCTGAGTTGGGTAACACTGATGTATCATAAGTTACTGTTGGATCTGTGACTGGGTTTTCAGCAACTGCTGAGCTTTCAGTTCTTGATCTGTTTGGATCTGTAGTGAAAGGCTGAAGGGCTGCTTCAGTTGCCAGATTGTCAGATTTTGTAAGATCTTTCAAGGGATGAGTTACATTTCTGGAATGATCAGAAGGTGGACATGCAGAAGAACACTGTGATCCAGAAAGAGATTCAGATGGTACTACTGAGGGAGGACAGTCCAATTTGCTCTTGGCTTTTTTAGATTTTGTTGAATGCTGCTTCAAAAAAAGAGCAAGGGCCGGCAGAGGTAGAGGGGCGGGCCGTTTTTGCTGCTTTACACTCACCTCTGACGATGGTTCAGGCTCACCTCTCTGATCTGAGTCCACAGAGGAATCCTGGCATAGTACTGGAACAGCAACAGCAGCACTGTCGTCAGAACAATCTGCCCTGACACTGTCCTTACAGTTCAGTGAATTCAAAAGGTGCTTGTCCTCTTTAACTTTTCTATTTGTTACAATGGTCTCATCATTCTTTCCAAGTGACACATCACTATGCATTTTAACAGATATACTGTCCTTTCTGGAAGTGTCTTGTCTGCTAGTTTTCAAAGCTGTGGCCTTAGTGTTTGTTCTCTCAGCTCTGTAAGAGGTGTGGTTATTGATTCCCAGCTGCTCCAGGTTGTACCTCTGCAGTGAAACATGAGCCTCCCGAGTAAGTTCAGAAAATAACTTCCGAACTGGATGAGAACTGCTGCTGAAGGAAACATTAAGAATGTCACATTAGAGCATCAGTAGTATTAAACATGTTACTTAAATCATGGTAAGCTGCAGAAGTAAATGATGACATACTTGATGTGACTGGTAAACTCACAGGGAACAATACAGGTTATGAGTTCAACTAATGTCAACACTTATGTATAGATGCTGTATAGCACATTAGCGACTGATAACCAAGCTTCATGCATCTGTTTTAACATTTGGTGTCAAACCTTAGGTATTACCACTTGTTCACACATAAGGACTTCAACACCAGAGAGACAACAGGTTAGCCTTTATCATGAAGAGAACCTGTAAAAGTATACAAAGATATTCTGTGCCCTCCTGCAACTATTTTTCAAATGTGCTACCTGCCCTGTGCACGTAGTGCCAAATAGCAGTTGAGACAGAAACAAATCACTTTGCAGTTATAAGTTGGGGTTGCAGCTTAGCAAGGAAAAAGGAGTGCTTGGTTGGATGCAAGGCATCTCCCTGTTAATGCAAACACACCGGAATCATTTTCAAGTGAGACTGAGATCACACAGGAATCTGAATCATGGTCACACAACAATTTATCGTCAATACTAATCACACCTGAATGCTGCAGGCCATATGTGTGAACAGGGTATCAATAAAAACATTCAGACACCCATTGTAGTGCAAAGTTATATCATGAAAGTGGGTGTAAACTGAGTAACAGGTCTAAGAAAATTCAATAGGTAACAAAACATCATCAGAATATAAGGTGCATAGCCATGAAACAATGCTTTAATGAATTCTGGATTACACAGATGGGTGTTTAAAAGGATCTGGTCTTCATTCTCGCAATCTCTTGTACATTTGGTACAAAGTTTTTGCAGAGCATGCCATCTTCCCTGACAAAGTGAATCTCTTACCACGAACTTTCCCTGGGAATCTTGGGACATGATTTATCTTCATTTATTGTGGCGTTTTTCTGGTCATCGCCTGCCGCTGAAGTTTTTGAGTCCACTGATTTTGAGCTTCTAGGTTTATGGTTTGCAAGCAAAACCTTCAAGCTCTTCTTCACAGGATGTTGCTCATTGGTTATTTTGCCTCCATTTCTGGAAGCCTCACGGCCAGAGTTTATTTTCAGCTTAAGGCCCCACGAACTGAATCCATCCTCCTTCAGTCCTTTAGCAAAAGGGTTGTAGCCGACTTTTAGCTGAGCAAACCGTGAGTTCTGATAAGCAGTGACTGCCATAAACTCGGTCTGTGGGAAAGTAAATGTGACAACATTGGGACCATCTAGCTTTATGTCTTTAGCAGCTTTGTCAGTTTGGACCACATGCAGTCGTGGCAAGTAGCGGTGCATTGCGTGTAGGATGGTGTTCGCCTCTTGGTCTGAAATGTTGTTTGTAAGCTTCAGTTTGTAAAAGGACACTGGATTCTGCATCCAGTGTTGACCCGTTGATGGAGACTCTGGATGTTCAAATGGTTGACTCTTCACATGACATTCTGCTTTTCCAGCAACTTGCCAGCCCTTGCCAGTCCATTTATAGCGGCAGTTGTCTAAAGGTTGAATGTCCATGATCAAAAAGTACTTCTTGGATGGCTGCAAGCCAGAGATGCGAAAGCGGCAGTAGGGGAACATCCTGCTGCCTTGTTTGGTCAGAATCATCTCTGTTTTGCATCTGAAGAACTCATTCCACATGCTGTTGTTGTCCAGTGTCACTCTGATGCCTTTGCAAATGCTATCAGATGACAGGTTGTCTGCTTGAGGATTTGAACTGGCAGGATGTTTCATAGCCGGTAGTCCACCAGAGGTACTGATGGCTTCCATTGACATGTTGTGTTTACCCACCATGTCTGGTCCTTCATTGGTTACACGGGTGCTTTGTTCCATTTGGCCTTCGCTTGCCTTCCCCGGCTTCAGAACAACAAAGCACACAGCTGGATGGTCAGCTGCAGGGGTGGCTATCCCTTCCTCATGTAACCCCATATCTTTCTGCTTCTTCTTAGAAGCCATGGACAGGTCCCAGACATCTAAAAGACAGGAGGCTTCCACTTCTTTAACATCTGTGCTATGGTTCAAGACAGCATCCTGTAAAACAAAAATGATAAACTTTGATGAACTACTTGACATTGTGCAAATAGCAAACTGCAGCATGGCTAAATTGTCACCCTTTCATTCACAATGCTCATTCTGATAGTACTTTGCCAGTAGTAAATTTGAAGAGTTTCTAATAAGTATAACCACAGAGTTCTTCAACACAGAACTACAGATGGTTACTGGATAAAAGAGCCACACCATAGGGTTGTATCGGCATCGGGTGGTGGACACACTGGGTTTTTCCTTCAGTTTATTATGTAGAGTGAATGTGAGCTGTGAAACCAGTTCTGGCATATTCAGACAGTGCAGCTGTGTGTCAGCTGAAGTGAATTATGAACACTAATGAAAGAAAGTCACTTTCGGCGTTTCCCGTTTAGGGGTCGCCACAGCGAATCATCACACTGACGACTCGCATGTTGACATTTGGCACATGTTTTACGCCAGATGCCCTTCCTGACGCAACCCTGATTTGAACCCGGGCCACAGCGGTGAGCGAATTACGAACACTAATAAATGGTAGAAACTTGTATATACAGTGGGTATGGAAAGTATTCAGACCCCCTTAAATTTTTCACAGTTATATTGCAGCCATATGCTAAAATCATTTGTTCATTTTTTTCCTCATTAATGTACACACAGCACCCCATATTGACAGAAAAACACAGAATTTTGGACATTTTTGCAGATTTATTAAAAAAGAAAAACTGAAATATCACATGGTCATAAGTATTCAGACCCTTTGCTCAGTATTTAGTAGAAGCACCCTTTGTGCTGTCCATTT
>NW_018128138.1:132241-132550 GCF_001952655.1 Monopterus albus
ACCCGCAGCCATAATCCGGTATGCACCATGTGTGCATTTTTAAAATGATTTTGCTCAAGTTTTAGACCACTGCATCTGGTGGTCATTGCACAAACATATAGGCTATATACAGTCAAGCCTGAAATTATTCATACCCCTGGCAAATTCTGACTTAGTTATTTATTCAACCAGCAAGTTTTTTGACAGGAAATGACACAGGCTCCTCCCAAAAGATAATAATACAATGTACAAGAGGCATCATTGTGGAAAAAAATATTTCTCAGCCTTTATTTACATTTGAACAAAAAGTGGCATGTCCAAAATTATTCA
>NW_018128138.1:132683-153973 GCF_001952655.1 Monopterus albus
TAATTGCTGACCAGCTTTTTGCATGTCTCCACTGGTATTTTTGCCCATTCATCTTTAGCGATGAGCTCCAACTCTTTCAGGTTGGAGGGTCTCCTTGCCATCACCCTCAGCTTTAGCTCCCTCCACAGATTCTCAATTGGATTCAAGTCAAAACTCTGGCTGGGCCACTGCAAAACGTTAATGTTTTTGTCTGCTAAACATTTCTTCACCACTTTTGCCGTGTGTTTTGGGTTGTTGTCGTGCTGAAATGTCCACTGGTGCCCAAGGCCAGGTTTCTCTGCAGACTACCTGATGATGTTGTTGAGAATTTTGATGTATTGCTCCTTTTTCATGGTGCCGTTTAGTGTCATTAGGTTCCCTGGTCCACCAGCTGAAAACCACCCCCCAAAGCATTAGGTTCCCACCACCATGTTTGACAGTGGGGATGGTGTTCCTAGGGTTGAAGGCTTCTCCTTTTTTACGGCAAATGAAGGCTACATCATTGTGGCCAAACAATTCAATTTTTGTTTCATCTGACCATAAAAAGTCTTCTTCTTTGTCAAGACGGGCAATTGCAAAGGCCAAGCGACCTTTTGTGTGCCTTATCTGGAGAAGTGGTGTCCTCCTTGGTCAATGTCCGTTGGACTGTCTGCCTTGAGATGTTGCCACCAGCAGAGCCCAGATTCATCACGATGGCCTTGGTGGTGATCCTTGGATTCTTTTTTTACCTCTCTCACTAACCTCCTGGCCAGCACAGGTGTCACTTTTGGCTTCCGACCACGTCCTCTGAGATTTTTCACAGTGCAGAACGTCCTGTATTTTGTAATACTTTGCACTGTAGCCACTGGAACTTCAAAACATTTAGATATGGTCTTATCGCTCTTTCCTGAGTTATGAGCAGCCACAATGCGCAGCCGCAGGTCCTCAGTGAGCTCCTTTGTCTTAGCCATGACTGTCCACAAACCAACAGCAGAGAGCTTCTGTTTTTCACCTGTTGAGTTGATTAAAACAGCTGTTCCCAATGAATCAGTGTAATTAGGATGCTTTAGAACAGCTTGGACTATTTGGAATGGTATAGAACTTTGGATTTTCCCATAAACTGTGACAATTTGCAAAGGGTATGAATAATTTTGGACATGCCACTTTTTGTTCAAATGTAAATAAAAGCTGAGAAATATTTTTTTCCAATGATGCTTCTTGTACATCGTATTATTATCTTTTGGGAGACGCCTGTGTCATTTCCTGTCAAAAAAATACTTGCTAGTTGAATTAAAGTAACTTTAAGTCAGAATTTGCCAAGGGTTAGAATAATTTCTGGCTTGACTGTATATAAAAATAAAGTTTCAAATTTATGACCTGTGGAGCTATCACACCCCCAGAGAGGATCATATCCTTTGTAGCCCCTAACGTGAGCCTGCACAGCTTGGTGCGAGTAACAGCGGCCACACACCGACTTCACCTACTGTCAATAATGCCTTTAACATCATCAGGACATGCGTGGTATTTGCTCATGAACTGCAGTCATGTGTTATTTTGTGGGCTAATTATCGTGCGTGAATTTAAGTGCCAGATCAGAGCTTCTCAAGCACAAGAGTGCAGTTCCTAAGAGTAATTGTGTGAAGAGTTGGTATGGGAGACTGTTGATGAGAGAGGCTGCTGAACTTAATAGCTAAGCTAGCCTACTGCTCAGAGAGTGAGTGTGTGCGCTGCACTCACACCAAGGTGCGCAGGACTCACGCTATTACGAGAAAATACAGTAGCATATATCATCGTAAGGAGAAAATACAGTATGTCATAAAAACAACTAGAAAATCTTGTCTTTTACACTCAACTGTTTGAAAACAAAAAACCTCGGGCTGCTATACAGCAGTGAACTGAAATTCAGCAAACATTAACTCTGTTGTAAAAAGCAGCTTTGTCTTTTAACCAAGGTGAAACCTTTTTTAACACACAAGGATCTTGAGAGAGCAGTTCATGCTTTTATCAGCTCTAGGATAGACTACTGTATGTTTGTGGAAATCAGTCATTACTTTCTCACTTTCAGTTCGCCCAAAATGCTGCTGCTCGTGTCATTACTAATGCACGTAAATATGATCATATTACACCTGCTTTGCAGTCATCTTGTTATAAGGAGAAAGCTTCTGGTTATAACAAAATAGAAGTTTTGTCATGGTGGCAGGCGGGTTTTGTGCACACTATAAAAAAATAGAAGTTTTGTCATGGTGGCAGGCGGGTTTTGTGCACACTATAAAAATATAATCCCGGATGCTCCGAAAGCCGAGTGGTTACATCAGAAGCCTGGTGCTGCCATGACGTTGCCCACCATCACTGTGTATTTTTAATGGGCGTGTTCAATAAAGACATGATCAGGACTGTGTTTTATCGCCTTAGAAATATTGTGTTTGTTGATATTTGTGACTTCAGTGAAGATCAGGTCACATTTCATTACCAGTTCATGCAGAAAACTGCAAACAGTGCTGTGACTTTTTCTTGCGACTGTATGTTTACCATTAGTACATGTTAAGGTGATTCTATATGCATTTGGTTTCACTGGAGTCATTACGTCCCATAGTGGCCAGATGTATTTCACCTAACTTAAGTATTTTTGCTGCGGCTTATGAATAACACAAAATTAATCTGGTGATGTCCAATATTTTTGTTCATCACTTAATCAAATATGCAGAGACAAATCAAAACTGCAACCTATGTCTCATCCTGTGTCTTCTGTGCCACAGCTATTGTGTTCAGAAACTATTGATACTTGATATGTTCATTCAGTGGTGATCAGGTATGTTTTTATCAATACATCAAACTTGCTAACTCATATGAAACGGTACTGTGTGAAAACAAATATCATTGCTGCAAGGACAAAACAAGCACAGTACAAACACTGCTTCCTTCATCATTTCCACAACCTTTCCCTGGCTACTGGAGCACTTAGTAGTAGATTGCAGCAGTATTCGAAAGATGAGTTTCCAAGTAACATCATCAACAAGATGCATGCACACTAGGTAGAAAACAAAGCACAATGAATGTGACTACATGGAAAGAAATATTACACGGACTTATGCAGTAAACTACTGCAATTGCTCAAAGGAAGACTGAAAAATGTCAGCGTCCCCAAGAGGAAACATTCCTTCCAACGGAGAATGACAAAACTATAGCTTTAGCAATAAAGAGAGACTGGGATCCTTCTGGCCTCAGTGGTCATAAGAGCCTTTGCAGTGCTCATGTCATTTCCAAGTGTTTCTAACTAATTTTAGCTTGGTAAAATTAAAGGGAACTGCAGTTTGCAAGCTAGTTAGCTTTGTATGTTTGAAATAATTCCACAGTAGAGCAAACTAAACTTTACATGGCTGGTTTGGATCTGAATATTGGATTTGTTGATCACCATTAAAATACAAAGTAACACCTCACATAGCATTTGAAATTTGTTGCAAGATCCATCCATTTCGGAGGAGAAAACAGAACTTATCTAAATTGTTACCGGCCAAGTGCCATGTCTTTCAACACTCACCATTTTGAATAAATTCTTTAAATATATATTATTAGTCATCCAATTACTAATTTCTTTAGTTTGTGTTTTAAATACGAAGCACCTGTGAGTAATTTCTCAAAGATGACAACCTGAATAAAGCCACAAAACACCAACCCAACCCCATTTAGTGGGAATCTGCTTCGAGTAAAGCCAGGGTCATAACATACAGATGTAAAGCTACCAAAGAAATGAAAAAACAACAACAAAGAGACTTATGCCCCCTATTCTGTCCATGCCTGGTAATAACAAAACCACAGTCCAATATCAGGGTAGGCAAGAAAAGAGTTAAATTCAAGACTTTCTTGGCATTTAAGAATTCATAATACCTTCTGAGAAAGCTGAATAAGAGGCTTTCTAATAGTTTTTTTTCAGAACTTATTACTAATATCCCTAAAGACTGCATGTTTAAATTGGTCTGCACGTTCCCATTTAGCAATAGCATGCAAAACTTAATTTTAAGAAAAACACTAATTTTGTTGAAGAAACTTTTTGATCTTGTGGCATTCAATAACCAAGTCCAACTAGTTTCGCCTCTGCATCTTTTAGATCAATGCATTACATGAAATGTTCAAGAAAAATGAGCTAGCTAGCAGCAGGCCTCAGGCTGCGAGCAGTAATGGCGTCCCCCTCCCCCAAATACCCAAAGCCCACGGTCGGTTTGTATCGACCCTCTAGGACCACCAACCGCACGCCAGTTACCTTCTCCGAGCTTAAACGCACCGAGTGTTTCGACGATGCCACATAAATCCAACTGCTGTCGTCTGTTTTCACGTCGTTTAAGCCTCATCATGGACACCGTTGCGCTTTCTACCTGAGAAGGGGGGAAACAGCATGCGGTGTGCTTCACTGTAACGTCATCGTCTTTAATGCTACTGCGCAGTCTCAGACGCCATCTTGCTGCCGCCACCTAGTTCAAACTGTTCCCGGCGACTCTGAGCAGCGACACTGGAAACGGTTTCCCTTCCCCGTGGGAGGAGAGTTGTGGAGCGGCTGGACATTGTCTTCTGTTCTGTAGGTGTGCATCTGCTTGTTGGACTATTTGTCGTATGAAATCCGTCTGGATGCTGAGGACAGACGCCGTGGTTTGAGTAGGCCGCAGGTTGTCTTTCGTTTTGTCGAAGTCAAACTGGAATATAATTGCGTTTGATTGGCGTAAAATGGGCTCTATGCAGTGATGCTGGTGGTAATGTGTCCAGAACAACAACCGACGCTTTACGGTTAAAGCTCTGACAAAATGAAAGCCATTCCTGTGTGGACCCGCCACATTCAGCTTCGTTCAGAGGAAGAGACTGACTGTGCTCGGGGCTTTGTATATATAGATCAGGGTGGAATAAAGTGCAGTACAGTCCGTGGCACCAGTCAGGCAGAACTGATGAAGCCTCTTGGACGAGAGGTGAAACCTAAAGCTACATCCAGATGCTTTCTTCCACGTTTTTTCGGCGACCCAGATGACGGAGAATTTACACGGACATTGTGGCTAAGAAACGGTTAGACGTGGCACATAAGTGCCGCTTAGCTTCACATCACGTTTTTTCGTAGTATAGTCTGCCTGCTTGTCGAAATGGACGGTGTCTGAATACAACAGTGTTGTATTTCAGATTCTTCGGGCGCGACCTGGTAATCGTATATCAGCCGCCATGTTGTATCGTGTTTTAGCCACGTTCAGACCGGGGCAGCAGCGGAATCCATTCTGTTCTGACCAAGATGGAAGCCGAAGACAGCGAGGGCTGTTGTGATAGTGCGGACTCATTAATTTAATACACTAATATATCAACACATCCAGAGGGAAGTGGTATTTAGAATGTGGTTTTCCTGTGATGGCGATGCAGTACGGTTAGGTTAACTCTGGAGATCCTACGAGGATCCCAGCCTGGAACGAACAAAGGGCTTCGCCCATGAGTTGCTGCTGTGGAAAATTCTGAGCCCAGTAGTTAAATAATCCAGAACAGAAATCTGTAGTATTTCAAAACAGGAAAGTAGAAAATCGAGGTAAAGTAAACTACTTATTCCAATACTGTATTAAGTACCAATTCGAGGCATTTTATTTTTATGCAACTTTCTACACATTCACAGGAAAATATTGCACTTTAATTGCACTACATTTATCTGACAACTTAGTTGATTCACAAATTAGGGTTATGTATACAAAACAAAGCAAGTGGGCTTCTGACAATTTGCAAGATATTTTGGTTTTTTTTATTTTTTATTTTTAGATTTTTGCTTGAGCATTTTAGCAATAAAATGCAGCTCCACCCATGAATAATACAACTATAACAGTTTTAAGTATGGAATATTTGTAATACTTTAAGTGCAGTTTTCATGATTAGCCCAAACATTTATTATATTAACATTTCTAATAGTGGACTGTTACTTGCAACAGATCTGTTGATAGTATTATAATACTTGACTATTTTCAGTGCGGTTCTATACCTTTGAATATTTCTTGGATAATGCTTTAAACTAACTAGTTACAACTTTACTACATGTAAAGACTCAGGTTAACAGCTAGGGCTTCACACTGCAGTTGCAGTTGTTACTGTGTTATTACCTGGGAATTCGTGGTCCTTTCCTGTTGAATGCAGAAGTCGAAATTTCCAGGGTCCGATTCGGAAATAGAACGCCCCCGGAGTCGGATTTCTGACCGTTAAGTCGGACAGATTTCACCAACCCCGACCTCAAAATCCAAGCTGCTGCTCTGCATCAGTAGTAGAGAGGTGTAGAAATATAGAGAAAGTGAAGGTACATCACGCCGCGTTGAATGTCGGGAGGGGAGCACCAGTTTGGGAGGTAACGCTCTATTTACTAACTGGTAATTCAGAATGGGTAACGTTAGCCAACTCGTAGTGGACCTACGATCCCGCCTACGAGAACGACAGAGAAATGATGGCACCCTGATCTCAACTCTCGGTTCGGGAGCTAACGCTGGCTAGCAGCTGTCGACAAATAGCACAAACACTGCAGGTGACTCAAAACTGTTCTGTCTGTGCTCAAACAATGCTAAAATTGACGTTTGGACGTAGTTAACGCACCTGCTACTGTATTTAGTCATATGGGATAGTATTTAGTTTAAAAATTAGCTTATAGCTGTGAATAGTGTACATCTTTGATGGATAATGTGAGATCTTCCAAAATAGAACATCTGCCCCAAATTCAACACGGTACGACGACAACTTCACATCGTCTATACACTACGTACATCTCATTAAAACAGTCGTACACACACTACTGTCCAGTATCAATGTGTGAACATACTACCAGTGTTTGCATGCGCAAAATACCACATGGCGCGTTGTTATAAACTGGTATTGATAACAACGGCTAACATGCTCCGATGTAAATAGTATGCAGCATCATGTCTAAGGAATAAAATCAACGGATGTGGCGCATGCGCTGTAGGCCAATGGATGGTTTACCGCCTTTTTTGCTTTAGTGTCTGAGTAGGTGTTATGATTGTGCGTGCGTGTAACTATTATTCGCCACCTGGCGTATTTCTCGGACCGACTGCAATGGAGGCAAATATAAAATGAGCCACAGCGACATCTAGAGAACTGCTAGCTCCATGCTAACTGGTATATTAATGTCTATGAAGAAGCGGCTAGAGCTGGTTAGCTAGGCGTCTGCTGGGTTAATCACAAATAAGTCCACGGGAGCAAAAGTTTTAAATAAACTTGCCAGAAATTGATCGAAGGGTTGGTGGACCTGGGTCCGAGTCGCCCGGCCCGTGTTAGCATCGGCAATTGAGGTTGGCGGGGCGTGTTTCTCAACTAAATCGCTGCTTTGCTGGACAAGTTTTCCATTTTTCCCGGAAACACGTAACCGTGCTGCTGAAAATAAGTAGGAGTACCCTAACTGTAAGCTTTTAAGTATTTTACAGCCTGATGTATTTAATCATCTTAAGTACTCAGTAAAATTTAAATAATAAAAAAAGTCAAGCCCATTAAAGTCTAGCTTACTTTTAACATGAAAAAATACACTGAATGCAGTGATGGAATCTGAATACTACACACAAGTACAGTTTGATGTACCCAATTCTTCACTGCATTTATGTCAACATGCGAGTCAGTGTGACTAGAGAGAATAAAGAAACATAATAAACTCAACCAAATACTAGATAATGTTACCAACACAATAATACATCAGTATTAACCAGCTGACACATCACTTGAGAGCCAGTTATCTGCTTAGCGAATGCTTTTACTTTAGCACTTGAAGTTACTTGTACTGGTGTAAAGTTTCAAATGAAGGATTTTTACTTGTGAGGATTTGTTTTGTTTTGTTTTTTACATCTGAAAGCAGTTTTAAATATTTAAACAGTGGTGTAGATAATATAAATGATTTCATGTAAAATAATCAAAGGTCAGATCACCTTGTTTGTAGTACACCAGGAATTGGTGATACTGAAGTCTGTTTAGTTTGTGATTTTCTGAAACCCAGCTTTTCATTCTTTGTCAAAACTGTCATGTGACTCTTTGGTGGTGACAGTATGTATTATTTTTCAGGTCGGCTCTGCTAGACTGTCATTCTCTGCAGTGGATTTAAGCTGCTGGTAAAATATGCAAGAGAAGTCAATGTGACACAAACACTTTATTCATTTGTTCAAATGGTCTCATAACTGGTTTATGTACAGGTGTGAAGTCAGCGCTATACAGGTGAGTATGGGACAACAAAGAGCTTCAAGTTCAGGCTTTACCTTCAGGATATGAGTTTCACCATTGACGTAGGATAGCACGTTTAAATGTCACATTTTTCTGTCATATCCCGACATGAGTTCAACTCAAACACCAGCACAGGGAATTAAGTCTTGGCTACAGTTTCACAGTCAGGCACCACCAACATAGAAGCTGGTTCATTTCAAGCCCAGGATGAATAACACATCTCAGATGTCTAAAATACATAATTACAGTACATCTGCCTCAGCTATACAACACAGTTCAATGACACACTGACACAGGAACGACGTTATTTAAAAACTAATCTACCAGCTTCAACGTTAGTGTCAACATGTTAAAGTGACTTTCTAAAGCAGCAAAATTTAAGTCACCTTATTTACTGCATCAGTCAGGGTCACCCAGTAGAGGAGACCTGGGGCTAAAATGCGCTGTGGGCCTCCAATAACTACCTGTAAATACCGCTTTATATACACACTCAATATTAAACAAGTTTATTCAGTGAACTGTAGCACGTAGGCTTAACACAGACAAATACTAAAGGCCTTAATGCTCCTCAACTCCTATGCAAGATTCAGCCTCAAAAATCATTTCCACAAGAATGTCAAGTTCACACTGATGCGCTCAATTTGTCAACTGACGACAAACAGGCTGACTATTACTATGGCAGCAAGTAACAGTTATATTAATTATTGGTTAATTTCTCAGCTAAGGGTTTAGTCCTTAAAACACCAGAACTGTGAAACTTGTCACACAAGAAAAGAGTCCTCATATTGTGTGTGACCAGCTGTCCAACACCCAGTCCAACATCCAGTTTGCTGTGACAGGACTAAACAAAAGTCCTGACTTGGAACAAGAACCAAAGCTGGACTCGGTTAACATTGGCATTTTCAAATGACTGAAGATAACAGGTAATAACATGTTGTCGATGGGTTCACTGACTAATGCTGTCAGCTGTTCACTGCAGGGAACCACCAGGAAAGCTGCAGGTTGTACACTAACCTGCTGTCCTACCTGTAGTACATATTTCAGCCTGATCAAACCAAACAGCTGAGAGAAAAGGTACAATGAAGTTATTTGTCTGTGAATCCCTTGAACTACATCCAATCCGAAACGCCCACACTGCTTACAGTATGTAAAAGCCTAACAAAAATGAGCAATAAATGTCCCCTCTCATGGCTGGTTTTCTTGAGCTTTCAGCCACAGCTCCTGGACTTCAAGTCTGCAGCCAGTGAGTTTGTCTGTTGTCATTCCCCACCAACCCCATCCAGAGACCAGCCGCCCCAGTGAATGTGGTGTCCTCACCATAATGTGCGAGTCCAGACCCTGGTCCAGCTCATCGCTCTGTACCGTAGACCTCCACTGTTGTTCACCAGCTATTAAACCCCCCTCCCCAGTGAGCCACACTGCTGCACTGGGGGGCAGGTTTCATCCTCGGGAAACACGGGAGGTCGTCTGTTTTAAAACAGAACCAGGTTCTGGATTCACACGGATTACAGTGAGTACACCACCCTAATTGCTGCTGTTGGTCTCTGGATGGGATTTGTGGGAAACGGCAAAGTCAAACGAAACCACTGGATGCATCCTTTAGTCTATGGATGGGGGCTGCTTAGATGCTGTGATGATTGTTCTGTTATCACATCACATGGTCATGGGCCCAAAATGGATGCAAATGAACGGTGCCTAAATTCATTGAAGAAAAAAAAAAATCATCAGGTTTTCATCATCAGGAGCGACCAGTCTCGCCACTACAGTAGTCAACAGTGCTGCAGTTCAAGACAGAAATAAATGAAAGGACAACCACCACAGGAGGACATCACTGAAGAAGGAGAACAGAAGTAGGACATGTGCAAATATCCCTCAGCCTGAAACGCTCAAAATGTCTTGAGTGAAGTCTAGTTGGCTTAGTGATCCAGAGGTTACAGATCAAATATACAGGGCCACATTAAAAAAATGCAACTGTAGATCAGTTTATAGGGAAAATACGCATACTGACTAATATAGTGGACTAGATCTGGTGTTGGTGGAGACCAGGTGGAGCTGACAGGGCACAGCAACAATTAACTTGGACAGTTTCTACACGGAGAGGAACGACACGCCCTCCTCTGTCAGGAAATAAGCTCATTTAGACCAGGAAGAGCTTCACACCTGTAGACTAGCACCCCCACTTGCTCAGGATAGTCTCCAGGTGACACATTATACATCGCATCCCCATACGAGCTAGTTTTTACACCAGTACAAGATGCTACTGTTTCAGAGCTGCTACAATTATTTCAGAGAAAATCGGTTTTCATTATCAAATAATTCATTTTTAAATGATCGGCAGGAATTGCAGTTTTTAGCCTCTAAATGTGAAGATGTTTTGCTATATGCTGCTTTCTAATAATAATAATAATAATTTATTTATATAGCACTTTACAACTCCACAGGAGCACAAAGTGCTTCACAAGAGGACACTAATACAAGACAATACTAAAACAAAAACAGAGTAAACTACAAATTATTAAAGACCCACCCTCTGTCACAGTGACTTGGATCTCTCTGGGTTTTGGACAAAAGATGTCACATTAAACTGGGAAAGTGGGACTGATGTTTTTCATTGGCTTTTACATTTTACAGAGTAAAGGGTTCATTGGTAAGGAAAAGAATCAGCAGCTGTAGCTCTGTCCTTATTTTGCATGTGTTTTTATTTTTTTTTTTGAGGACTGGTGAGAACTACTTGTTCAGTACCTGCTGACACCAGCACTTTACAGTGGACCAGTACAGGGACATTAACTGGACAAAGTGGGATGTACCATGTGACGCGCTACAGCTGCTGACGTGTGTGATATACAATATGTAATGCCAGTCAGTTTGTACCTTGGGACCGTCTCCGCCCACCTGCTGCTGCTCAGTGCCACCAAGTGAGCGTCTCTGAGTTACAGGTCCGACTGGTCAGTCTCTGTCAGACATTAATGACATCGTCATCGTCCCTCAGCTCCTCCTGTAAAATGTCCATCACCTCCTGCCTCCCCCCTCCCCCCTCCCACCCCTCAGGGCCCCCGCAGGGGCCAGTGATGTACCTGTAGTCTCCTCCAATGGCCAGCACAGCCCCCGACCCTACCATCAGCCAGCCTTTCTCCTCATCCTCCACCCACTGCTGCCAGGGCACACTCCAGCTCGCTGCCGCCTCCGGGGCCCTCACTGCTCTTCTTCCCCCCTCCCCCTCCAGGTTCATGTAGAGTAAAGGCTCCTTTAGAGTGGGGGCAGGGGACAGGCCAAGCCACAGCGCCTCCAGCTGTGCAACCAGATGTTTGAAACTGGGACGACATTTAGGAACCGGACTCCAGCAGCTGTGCATGATCTCATAACTGACGAAGGAGAAAACAAAGGAGAAGAAGTCAGCTGTCAACACACACACACACATTCCTGATTAGAAATCGTGGGTGTGTTGCCGTCTACAGACTGACATGTCGTCTCTGCAGTCCGGAGGTTTCTTCAGTCTTTCTCCTTTGATTAGAAACTCGTAGATCTCCGAGTTCTCCACTCCAGGGTACGGAGTCTGACCACGAGTCATGATCTCCCACATGGTCACGCCAAATGCCCACTGGCACACACGACATAATAAAGCCACACATTAAAACATGTCAAACCTGTCACGGTACAGTGAAGATGGAGACGGCCGTTTAGACGATGTTAATGTTAAAAACGCAGGACAAATGTGACCAATGAAAGAATTTAGATTCTGTGACTAAAACTCACAAAAATCTAATGAATCAAAAGCATGTTCATCTCAAGTCTAAAAGTAAACCAGAATCAGGAGCCAGGACTAACACCGACTGATAAACTGCACGGATGTGGTCTGGCCGAGCCTGCAGCATTAACAGAAGTGTTTATTGATCCAGGTCCTGTGTCCAGTGTGGGTGTGTAGGTGTGTGTACCACGTCGCTCTGTGTGGTGTAGATGTTGTCAGCCAGACTCTCCAGAGCGATCCATTTCACAGGCAGTTTGGACACGGAGCCCTGTCGGTAATAATCTCCACTGTAGATCTTCTTTGAGAGGCCAAAGTCTGCGACACACACCGTCATGTTCTCGTCCAGCCTGAAACACACGTGCATTTGTCTCATTAACAGCCCTGAGGCTCACACCAGGACTGTCTCACTCAGTGTTGGCAGAGCTAAAGAACTGCACCTGACACCTATGTCAGTCAGCTGTGTTTTCTGTAAACAACTTTAATTTGCCACAGCCTGAGGTGATGCCTTTAGTGGTTCAGCTCAGATTCACGTACAATAAAAAGCATCAAATGTGAGAAACAAACTGCAAAGGGTTCAGCGATGACTAAAACAATCACTTTGTTGTAGCATGTCTAATAAACATGCACAGTTTGTCCTGAGGGTGGTGCTAGAGGAAACATCATGGAGTCATGAAACTGCAGGGTTCATCCTCTGCAGATCAGGATGTCCAATAATATCACATTAATAGCACTTACAGTAAAGATTTTTACTTGGCTATTAAAGGCAGGTAGAAAGAGCTGCACACTGAGCTAAATCTGTTCCTCCTTTGTACTGAGGGCATTTGAATAAAACATCCTGAAACCAAATGGAAGAGGAGCAATTAAATGAAGTGTTGAAAAGTTAACCTGAAACCTGACCAGTTTTGTTGCTGTTAGCTGCCACACACCCTTTTTAGTGTCATGCGCACAATTCTCTTTATGTCCACTAATGTTGTATCGTTTGGTTGCCAGGTGTCAGAAAACAGTCTAAATGTTTCAAGTGAAGTTTGTGACTAAAAGAGGAGTTCAAATAAAAAAAACCTGAAGATGACCCGTGTGTACTTGTCTATGACTAACAGCAGCTCCTTAGAGCTGCCTGTGGACTGACATGCAGTTTCGGGCTGCCAGGTCTCTGTGGATGATGTTCCTGCTGCTCAGATATTCCATCCCCCGAGAGATGTCCAACATGAACTGGATCAGAGTCTGCAGAGACAGGTCCTGACAGGGGACAAGAGCACAGAGACGCTTCACATCATCTGTAAAACATGCACTCGGTCCAACAACGTGCACCAGGTGCAGCTAACTAGCATTTTCCCTGTTGATTGATTTGTTAGTGTCACACTGAACGACCTCTTCTTTTATAAAGTGACTAACATGAGGACGAAGCCATTTCTAATAATCATGAGATGCTGCACAGGAATCGGACACAAAACCCCCCCAGGCTGACTGAGATTGTGCCTAAAACTTCCAGAATCACAAAAGTGCCAAGTGTAAAATGTTGGATACGTGCAGAAAGGCCGCTGCTGTTAGCTCAGAGAGTTTCCAGTTCTGAGGTCCAACAGCTCGCACACTGTGCCGCTTCATGAGCACTGCTCTGGCTCTGGATGCGACTGTGTTTACAGTCTGAGTTTGAGAGCGGTTGACAGCTGAGGGGCAGACTGAGCACTGGCAATGTGTCATGATGCCGTCTTGTTAATTGTGCAGAGAAACATGCTCTTCATGCTGAGATTCTGATTAAACCCTGTACTTTGGTAAATGGACTGTATTTATATAGCACATTTCTCACAAAGCGCTTTACAGGGAGATGATACAACATTCACACACCGATGACAGGCTGCCACACAACGGCGCTAGTCAAGCCACCGGGAGCAATTCAGTGTCTTGCTCAGGGACACTTAGGCATGTGGGGAGACAGGGAGTCGAACCACCAACTTGCTGGTCAGGAGACGACTGCCCTACCTCGTGATGAAGTACAGTCACCCTGTACTTTATCAGGAGGGACACTCTACCTGTTCACACTCAGCTCCAACAGGAGTTTTGCATTAATGCAGCACATCTGGCACATCTCCATGGGAATTTCACACATGCCAATGTTACAAGAACTCTAACGAGGCAGCAAAGCTGTGAAGGTGTGCAGCAGCAAACAGCAGCACATTTGTTCATATGTCCTACCCCAGCATTTACACACACATAACCCAGTTTGCAAACTGGCAACTGATGTCATTGTTTGTCTGATCAGCAGCTAAAACACAATAAGTACTAATTCATTTAATAGTGATGAACAACAAGCTGGTTTTTGTAGCTTCAACCAAAAAATAAAAAACATGAAAATAATTTTTCTTTAGTTCCAACTCTACTGGAGAAAAATCAACCAGTCCTGTTTCTTCAGCTTCACCACAGGAAGGCTGACGGATGCGGACAGCGCTGAAGTATCAAATGAGCGTGTGTTCTGTAGGTGTCACGACAAAGGAACAGCGTTGTGTGTCTTACAAACAGCTGCTCTCCCAGTCTGGATAGCAGCAGGAAGGTGTGCAGGTCTCCATGTCTCATGAACGGGAGCACCACCATCGGGATCGGCAGCCGCTGGCCGGGACGCCGGTGAAGGCTCACTCCTATTGGACAGGACAGACCGCCAGTCAACCCACTTGACCTCTGACCCCCTCATTAACCTGTGTGTGTGAGAGTGTGTGTTACCGATGAGCTGGATGACATTGGGGTGGTGGAAGTCCTTCATGTAGGCCGCCTCCTTCAGACACTGCTCGACGTCACCTGAAGAGGTGACGTCAGCTGGAGGTCACGCATGCACGCGCACACACACACACACACAGTTAGTCATCGGTTTTGACCAATCTTTGGTCTCAGTGCAACTGTCAGCTGCAAGCTGTTCATTTCATTAATGAAAACTGATGAAATATTGAGCAACAGCCTTATTTCCTCATGAGAAAATGAGAGTGACACCTTGAAACCATAAGTGGGACTAAAGATGCATCCACATCAGAGCTGAAGTGACCCAGACCTGATGTGTCCACAGAAGTGTGGACAAACCAAATCAGATGCTCTTAGATCACATCTGGGCCATTTGCATATGTGCTCTAAGATCTGATTGATTTTCTGACTATGGAAAAAGATCCAGTCATCACACTATCTTGTGACTGGACACCTGAATCACCTTCCTGCCGCCTGCAGGCGCTTTGAGGTGTGACGCGAAACACACACAGCAACCAAACTGAGAAGTGTTGCACACTTTGCTGCTTCCTTCTAGAAACACGTCTGAGCAAATTTTCATCATTTCATCTTGTCCGGTCCCTGACGGGTGAGTCAGACCCAGACCCTGTGGCTCACACGTGAGGACGATAATGCAGAACATTTCATCAGGCTGCACTTTCAGTTAAATCCAACCACTGAAGAAGAAAGATCAGACTCACATTTCAGCACTTTGACAGCCACCTTCTGCATTGACGAGTCCTCCGTCTTCAGAAAAGCCTCACGCACTGAGCCAAACTCGCCTGCACCGGTGCACACACACATTTATCAGTCCATCACCCAGGACCTGATCTGGACTCTGGGTCCAGTCCAGGCCTCTGCTGTTCAGAGATTCAGGAGCCTTTGTCCACTTTAGACTTAACCTTTATGACGCCGGATCAAAGAATGTGCATTCGCAGAGCTGCAACCATTCATCAATCAACAGATTCATTTGTACTGATTTCTATTTATTGATTTTCAGCAGTCGAAACATGAATCTCAAAACAAACATTTTTATAACCCAGTGGTCAATGGAGAAAATAATTAGCAGCTTGATTAATCAAGGAATTAACGATTGGTTGCAGCCCTACACACACTAGTGTTCAGTTTATTAGGAACCCCTGTCTCAGACTGAGTCAGTCTGATCCAACAGTCCTGCAGTGAGCCCTATTTCATTTGGGGTTTTTTTTGTTGTCTTGTTGCCTTCCTTTTCTCTCTCTCCTCTATCCACTCACCCCAACCGGTCGAGGCAGAAGGCCGCCCACCAAGAGCCGGGGTCTGTCAGAGGTTTCTTACGTTAAAGGGTGTTTTTCCTCCCCGCTGTTGCCAAGTGCTTGCTCAAGGGGATTTGTTAGGTTTTCCCTCAAAAATAATAATAATGATAAGGTCTAGACTTTTGTTCTGATTCAGTGCTTATACAAATAGAAAATTAAATGAAGTCGATTATATTCAGTGTGTTCAACCTGTTTCACAGAGGTGTTGGTTCACCTGTGTGATGTCTGAAGGGTGCTGGACTTCACTGACGCCAGGTGGAACTAATAAACTGGACGCTGATGCACATGGATCCTAGTGGACTACAGAGAGGCGGTCTGAGTCTGCTACTGATTAACAACAAAAAAACCGAAGCAGGAAAGGTTTAGTACACTCTCACCATAAGTACCTTGCACTGAAGTATAATTTTGAGGTACCTTAAATATTTTCATTTAATGCTACTTTATTTTAGCCAAGTTCAAAATAAACTGAAGTGAGTGCTTTTTAGCTACTTGTCAGATTCAGACCTCAAAGAGAAACATCTCCTCAGACAGAAGATACACTGAATTAAAGATAAAACATGTTGCTCTGTACTAATGTGTGTTGTTGTATATCACTGTGTGTGGTGCTGCGTTACCTTTGCCCAGCATGTGTCCCAGTGTGAGCTGCCTCTCCGGAATCAGGACGTCCTGCAGTTTGTTCTTGAGCTCATCTGTGATTCCCAGACTGTCCACTAGAGGGATACACAACCAATCAGGATGTACAGGAATCATGTGACTCAAACCTCAGGTGTGTGTGGGCTGATGAGGAGGCCGTAACCTTCCTCACATAAAACCAACAGAAACCTCAGATCTCCTCCAGGTTTTCCACCATCTGAGCTTCGACTGCAACTCTGTGAGTCACCTCATCTCATCCTGCACTAGTTTAATAGCAGCGACCGGAGAATGGGCTCAACCTGCTGTTTACCTCCATCGGTCCGGACATTCACATTGTCCTCTACACTTGGATGGAAACCCAGTGACAAGGGCTTTCATGCTGTTTTCTAGCTCATACACTCATAGTTACAGGAAGTCTGTGCTGCTGTCACGTGGCCACACAGACAGAACTGACTGGCTGCAGGCAAAATACAGCCCATCGCTACAGGTAGCAGTGTCTTCTATAAACACACTGGTTACTGTGTTAGACTGAACCTGGTGAAACTTCTGTCACAGACAAACAGCAGCCAACAGACACACATCACCACTATTCCACTTCCGCCGTCCTGCTGTCACATGGCAGATACTGTATAGAGACAGTCAAAGAAGACTTTTTAATGACTTGGGCGTGCAGACCTTCTGTTTTCTTTGTGTGCCCAGGAACTGGACTTTGGTTAGAAGACCAAGTTTGTGTCTCCTCACACTGCCCATTGGAAACGTGCTGACTGAGTGTTCAGTGATCCTCAGTTTAGACGGGACAAATGTGGCCCCGAGGCTAAATCAGCTTTGGTCAAACAGCATGTAAAAGTGTTCAGAGACACAGTGACCAGACATGAGGTTCGAGCCTGACCAACCTAAGAATAATATGTTCGCTGAGAACATTTGCAGGGGACACATTTAGCTTTAACAGTAAAATAAAAGTCTGCACTCTATAACTATGACAGAAACATGCCAGACTCACATGTCGACTCCTGCAGCTCTGCACAGTTTCTGCTGAAGGATCGAGCCGCTGTGAAGGAGACCGGGCTCTCCGGACCTGCAGGCTTAAAGGCCGAACTGCAGGCAGACACACAGAGTCAGTTCTTCTGTCTCTTTCACCCCTGAACCAACAAACTGTTGTTGGTCTCTAATCATCAAATCCATGTTTCTGGACACAGTGCAGCTCTGTGGCACAGACTGAGGACAGATTTCAGGACTTGTTAGAGGTGAAGTTCACTGTTAGTCTGAATGTGGGATTTGCTGATTTTATTAAACATACTGTACGTTAAACGAGTCTCATACCCAAACTCCATCTCTTTTCTTCGTTGGTGAGCAAGGACAGTGAGCAGCAGCCCAACCACAGCGGCCACCAGCAGCCCCAGCAGCAGACCGACCCACATGTGGCTCCGCTGGACCTGGACCTGCACTGAAAGACGAGCAGGGAGACCGTCCATCACAGTCTAGAGCTGTTTGTGATGTATGTTAGCAGCAGTGCTCACACTTCACTTTTACAGCACAGGAGCCAGGAGAAACTGATATGTCAATGAAACACAGAGCACAACAGAATAACATAATACTCACACAGCATTGGAGTATTATGCACAAGCTGCCGGTCGGTTTTTAAAATGATGTGTACCTGAGGAAGGCAGCACCAGCACCGGGGGGCTCCAGGGCCCACAACCCACTGAGGTGCAGGCCGACACCTGGAAGGAGGCATTGAAGAAACGTCCTGCTCCTGCAAGCTGAGCTGAATTGTCCTTGAACAGTAGCGGCTCCTGAACACAATGACATAGATGACATATGGATGATATACAGGACATGATGCGTTGCTATCCAATAGGTTAAGCTCATCACCAGAACTAATTAAGGCTCCTTGGAGATGACCCAGATCTGCACAGAATCGATCACCGGCGATCGGCGGACAATGCATGCCAGTTAGTTTTCTGTCTGACTATCTGACATAACGCCCACGTGGCCAACGATATTCGCACGGGATCGAGGCGGCTGCAGTTTTTGGAGAAAGGCACCGCAGTTGCTCCACCTACTGCAAGAGCTCAGGGCCTAATGGGGTTAAGGTTTTATAGAAACGTATTGTTTCTTGTTTAACTGCAGCGAATGTGATTGTATGAGTTGGTCTTTACCCAACAAGGGTTTTTATGTTAACAGAATAAAAGTGTGGCTGATGGTGACGTTTATCAGAGGAGCTGAACACAGTCAGTACAGGACGTGACATGTGGTTCCCTCAGGCTGCAGACGGTCTGTAGAGTCCTGCTCTACAATGTCAACTGGTTTAATTTGTGTTGTACATTATTATTAAGAGACACATAAGCCTTTGGTGAACGGGACATGAAGGTTCTTTGTGACATCTGTGAGGTGCAGCAGTGGCAGGCTAAATAACCAACAGATCAAAAGTCGCTAGTATTCATGCAGTTTCATATCAAATCGAGCCTGGTCAGCTCAGATACAGCAGCCTACAACTCCCAGGGTGCATTTCATTAACAGCCAATCACAGTTGATTTCCTTCTAAATGATAAGGGTTTTTTTGGCAATAAGAAGGCAGGGACAGAAATTACTGATCAGCTTGATTCTAGAGCAATAAAGACAAAAACTTGTAAATGTTGGAAACCCTGATGCTGGCTGCCAGTTACCTACAGAATCGATTTTAGAGTGCTGCTGCTAGTTTATAAACCTTCTCAATGGTATGGGGCCGAATGCCTGACATGTCTGCTCTCCCTGAAGAATCCAAACCCATCAGGACTCTGAGATCCTTAGGAAGCGGTCAGCTGGTAGAATTTCGGGTCAGAACCAAACAGGTGAAGCTGCTTTTAGCTACGATGCTGCACACAGGTGGAACCAGCTTCCCAATGACCTTACATGTGCCCCGACTCGGCCACTGTCAAGTCTCAGCCGAAGCCTCTGCTTTCCCTCTGCCTCTGTTTGACTGGTTTCTCTGCTGCACTGTAACAGCTTGATTTCTGTTTCAGACCTTTCATTTGTATGTTTGTTCTTTTCATTTTATGTATTTTATCTCATTTTAACATTATTTTATCTTCACTGTGTCTTAACTGATTTTATTCTGGTCTTAATGCTAATTGTTTTTAATGCTGTTACTGTTTTTCCTTGCCTCTTTGAGCCGCCTGTGTGTATGAAATGTGCTGTACAAATAAAGCTGCCTCGTCTACTCAGCCTGGGTCTCCGTGGGTCTGACTTTTTCATGAACGGTTTCTCAGTAAAACATCAGAAAACAGGTAAGAACCTCCAATCGTTTAGTCCACAGTTAGTGAGACAGTGAAAGTAGGTTTCACACACACACACACACACTACCTATTAATACGCACATCATTTAAGAAACAGATTGGGCTTCTAGTCTGAAAGGACCCGTTCAACAGTTCTGTCAGAAAAGTAGCTTTACGTGAGCGGCCGAACAAGGCCTGCATGTTCAGAGGCTCCGCAGCAGAGGGACAGGAAACCCTACTGACTCTAGTACTGATGCAACACACAGCATTTCTAGACATACAGTGTGCCTTTTTGGAGAACATGGTGTATTACAACACAGATAATTCATTCATTCATCTTCTATACCGCTCAGTCCCAAATGGGGTCATGGGGAGGGGGGGGTTAGGAGCCAATAACAGCCACAACACAGATAATGAAACTAAAATATTAACAGAAAATAACAGAAATGAAAATTCATCAGCAGTATAGATACAGTAGGAGCTAGCTGTGTTTCACCTACAGACTGGTTTGAGTAAACACACCATATATGCTGTATGACAGAGGATCACATGTGATTTTATAATGTAATATCGTATTTCAGAGTAACGCGAGGCAAACTACTACAGCTGTGTACAACAGAATACATTAAAATATGTCATAAAATTATATAGGGTGAAATGTATTGAACATATTTATTATTACTACAGAGATATGTTAAAGAAATTGTTCACGGTTTTGCACAAACGAGATCATCTGAACCACATCTCAGGATGACAACCAATTAAATGGAAAAGCAATGGCTCAGGTGAGATACCTGCTGTTCACCTCTCACCTGTGCTTCTCCTCCCAGAGTCCACTGCAGCTTGTAGGCCAACAACTTCCCCTGGAGCTCATTGTCCTGAAGCTGCGCCCAGGTCAGAGCCAGCTGCTGCTCCGAGAGGTCAAAGGTCAGGTTTCCGGGGGCTGCCAAAGGCACTGCACACAGGTGACACAGAGGCTCAAAGTGAAACCTGGCTCCATAGAAATTCTCAGTCACACATGATGATACACTAATGGCATTGAGAATTAAAAGCCCCTTCAACTCAAAACCATGATCTGTAACATCACAGATATTTTGGAAGCTAATCCCAGTCTAACCAGCAGCTGAAAGAAGTGTGATGTGCTGGATTACAGCTTCCGGTACTCATATATTGAGAACAGGCATCATGGTACAAGAGGCATCTTGTTTGAAAATGAACAGCATTTACATATTCAGAGATCCAGAAGTTTTCAATGAGAAGAGGAAAATTTGATGTGCTTCAAGAATTTTCAACCAGTTAAATGGAGATTTTTGAGGAAACACATGAGTCAGTTTGTACAAAGCAAAGTCTTTTTAAATGTCTTAAAGCGGGTGTGGACAGGAGCATCTGCAATTTTACACAAACTCATTTTGTATCCTGAGGTAGGTGTAGACACAGAGGTCAGATAAACAG
>NW_018128138.1:154026-159100 GCF_001952655.1 Monopterus albus
TAATCACACCAGACATTCAGGACACTTCATGTTCTGAGGTCAGGGCTGCAGCAGCACAAACAACAGACTGACGGATGGAAGAGCTCCTCAGCTGGTTACGTTTAAACTGTGCGACTGTAAATCACCTGTAAGAGGCAGAGGTTGGTCCGCTGAACACATGACGAGTCAGAAGAGATGCTATTAGTCCTATCAGAGATACTGCCAGTCAGTCTGTGCAGGCTTTGACGGTGAGCTGCTTGAACAGAGATTCTGATCCTCAAACACATTCTGAGTTAATGATACAGACTGAAGTTTCTCTGAAACTGCTGAAGCAGGCCATGTTGCAGTACAACAGGACATGCTGAACAGCTGACTTTAAAAACAGACAAACCACTTGAAGTCAGCAGCCTGCAGGGGGCGCTGCACAGTCCACAGGCTGCTGCACAGGCCTGTCATACAGATTGAGGCCACAGACAAAAGCTGATTGTACAGAGAGGCCTGGAATCTACTGGACAAGATCCAGCTGGACCACCAACACACACACACACACACACACACAAAACAACAACAACAACAACAGCCTGAGAGCTGCTCGGAAAAGACAGAAAGCAGCAGCTCCTCTCTGCTAAGCGGTTCACAGCTGAGGGGTCAACACCACAACCGAATGTCATCTTATTAGTGACACCTATGCAGTCTAACACAGTCCAATCCACCTGCTCTCTTACAGTCAACCTGCCGTCGCTGTTCAGTGGTGTTTGTTCATAACATTGTGCCGGTTGTCAGTGATGCTGTTGAACTGGACTACATTATATTCAGAGGGGTTCCTAATATTCTGACTAACACATGTAAACAGTGAGGACAAAAAATAGTCAGGTTTCCATTTAGTGCTCACACCCCGTTTACACACATTTTGTCTATACCAAAACCCAGCACTGAGAAATTACCCTGCAGTTACATGTATGTTCAGGACAATACGCGGCAGCAACAACGCGGTGTTGAAGAAGTAGTCAGGAACTTTCATAAACATAAACATAGAGGAAAAACGGTGAGGTTATTTTTTTCAATATGACTAATAACCTTCCTTCGGTAGCCCTTTTTGTGAGGCCAAGTTTTTTTTCATGTTCGGCTGGATTGTCGCTTAAGGATGAGACATAGCGATGTGCCTGCTGCTGTCGATCGCCCGTCTGTCCTCTACGCTCTCTCTCTCCGTTTATTGACACGCAGTCTGTCGTATCAGTGATTTGGTGCTATACAAATAAAATTTGATTGATCGATCAGTGGAAACCAAGTCTCTTCTAATCCATGACACATGTCCTCCCCTGATACTACTGTCCCTATCAGTACCTGGTCATTAGCTCTACTCTCATTACCAGTGTTTCTAACAGTACTAATACTTCTAACATTAATAGATACATTGACCTTTTTAGAAGAATGTTTTCATTCCTCCCTCCTTCAATCCCTCTGATCCTTATTTCCCTCCATACTTCCTACCTCCTTTCTTCCAACTTTCTTTGTTTTCTTTCTTTTAACTTTTGCAATTTTCTTTCAGTCAGCTTCTTTTTTGTTTCGCTCCACTTTCATCCTGAAATGCACTAACATTTCCATATTCAGCAACTTCTCAGCAATTGGTGTCTTTTCGGCAGCGTTTCAGCTCTCCCAGTGCAATTTCTCCAGAAATGATCTTTTCTAGATTACACTGGCTTCATAATTTATGAATGTGTTACATTGTGGGATTATTTTAAAAACACTGAGTAATACTGATGTTAAATATAAAATTGTCCAGGGGCCTGTACTCCGTTTGTGTCCAGATGCTTTGACTAAACACTGAAGTGGAACATCATACCCGTCAGGTCCTCCGTGTTGTGGTCCTGGTGTTGCAGAGCAACTGAGTCTAACTTTGGTTTTAAGACCTGGACCAGTTCGGCTTCGGTTTTGTTGTTCATCGGTTGTAAAGGCGTGTCTTGTTAAAATTAATTTTTCTGTCTTTGAAGTGATGATCACTCAGTGACCCTCAGTAAAGTGGTGGTATTCATCACAGGGAGGCTGAAACTAACATGTTATTTTCTCACCTGCTCTGGGTGTTTTAGCAGCATCTCACCTGACTCAGGAGTCTGGAAGTGCAGCCACGGGGAGAAAGGAGACACCCCCACCTCATTCACACAGGAGACCCTCACACTGTAGTTTGAGTGACTCCTCAGACCTGACAGAACCTGCAGGTGAGGAGGAACCCGAACCTCCTGCTGAGGGAGGTCCAACTTCCGGACTGACCGTCTCCCCACCTGAGGAGGAGAAGGTGGAGAGACGGTGGAGAGAAGGTGGAGGAAATGGGAGAGGACAAGTTTACGTATACATTTATTTTTATGTTGAACAGTTTTCAGTCTGTCTGACTGCGTGTGTGTATCTTTATAAGGAGCAGTGCAAGTTTATACCGTGGAAGTGAGGACATTTCATTGAGTTAGAGGAAGACATGTATTTGAGGTGGTTATGGTCAGGGTGGGGGGCCAGAGCATGCATTATGTCAGTGACATACCTGTACAAACGTGTGTGCATCTTACCTGGACAATGCAGGTGGACAGTTCAGAGTGACCTGTGAATCCGGGTTTCCATGACAAGGTCACATTGTTGTCCACCATCCTCAGGACCTGCAGTCCAACTGGAGCTGACGGCAACACTGAGACAGAGAGGACAACCAAGAATAATGAGATCCAGATCAGGAGAGACTGCCAAGGTCTGAACCAGAAACCCACACCCAGAGGAGGAGTTGCAGTCCTTCGACAAAAAACTGAAGAAAGAAAACAGCAATGAAAAACACTGAACGTCACAACAAAAGACCATCTCGCCTCCTCCAGGTGTCTGTCTCAGGTACACGATAATCTCACAGTGATGCTGCAGCTGATGTGAACATGTGAGTGACAGCTCCAGACTGTGCACCGACAATAAAACACCGTGCTAGCTCAGTGTGAGCTTCTGACACTGAAGGACGTGATGTGACACGTCCATGTTGGTTGGCTTTAGTTGCCCAGTTGTAAGAGGACGTGGGAAACTGGCTAATTAGAAACTCGGATGTGAATGAGGCATAAAGTGTGGTTTTAGTGACAGTGGGTACCTCAGACATGAATACTGTGGAAGACTCTGGCTGGAGAGGTTGGCAGACCCTAGTGTTTGTTCTGAAGCAGAGCAGCAGAGTCACTGTGATGATCTTCTACAGACACACTGGAGACTAAACTCCTCGCTGACACACAATGTCGGTAGAAGCCAGACTGCTGGTAAAAACCGTGTGATTTAACGTGGAGTGGCTATAACAGCTGGGTTATTTTGCAGGCGTGTTGCTTGAAGGAGAAGGTACTTGGTCAGGAACAGGCCTTCAGACAAGCTTCGGGCAGGACCATTAACTCACCTTTAATGTGGACTGTACCAGTCCTGGACACAGAGATTCCTCTGGTGTTCTTTGCTTCACAGTAAAACCTCACACTGCTGTTCACACCTGCACACACACAACAGTAATGATCAGTGATTTCCTGTAGTTGACCATTTCTGTCAGCTGTTTACGTACCCTGGAGTTTTCAGGCATTTTGATGGATGAGACCAACAGTGAATCTTTATTATTGTCATAGTTGTTCAGCACAGACAAAAACAAAGGTTGCCGTTGAACACACAAATGTCTCATCAAGCTTTTCTGATTTTTAAAACTAGGGTCAAGTCTTTGGTGTCCTCCTGCTGTCTTTATGGCACAGGTTCCTGACGACGGTCAGGTTTTGATCGATTTGATTTGATTTGATTTATTCTTTCAAGCATATAAAAAAAAGTTGATATAACAACACACATTTTTACACATAATCCAATATCAATGTGCTTATACCTAGTACATGCTTGAATGGAGTAGGAAGAAGTCAGACTTATCCAGTCCTACCCCATGACATTATCTTACCATCATTGGTTTGCAAGCAATAAATGATTCATTTCTACAGTCACACATATTATACTAAAAAAAAGAATATAACAGTGTTAACATTCTTACATCACACCAGTGATGTATTAAAGAATGGTTACAAAATATACACCACACCCACAATGTTCCATCTAATTAATCATTAAACCTGTTCTTGCATATATCTTGATTGACACATACCTTTATATTTATGTTTAAACTCATCAATTCTATTACTATTTTTTATGTCCACACTTAAATTATTCCATAGTTTTACCCCACTTATAGAAATACAGAATCTTTTTTTGGTTGTACGTATAGCATGAATTTTTAAATTTAACTGACCCCTTAAATTGTATCCCCCTTCCCTTTCATTAAATAGTTTTTGAATTCCACCAGGTAATAAATTGCTCCTGGCTTTATACATAAACACTGCAGTCTTATATCCCACTAAATCAAAAAAGTCCACTCTACTGGACTCAACTGTTCTACTCTGTCTACTCCACTTCAGTCTACCAGTTCACTTGACTGTGCTTCAGACCACTTCAAGGATAAGCTCACTTTATTTTAATCTGCATTTCCCGTATCACCTTCTCTGTGGTACACATTCAGGGAACAAGAAGTTGTTACCGGGGCAAGGGTTTAGCCTCTGAAAGAGTTCAGAATAAATGTAATGTCAGTCAAATGGTTTGTCGTGCTTCTCTGAGTCAAAGATTAGGCTTGGGCTGCAGGCTGAGGCTACCTACCCAGGCCTAATCTTTGCTTTCCTTCTGACTCAGAGAAGCATGACATTACATTTATTCTGAACTCTCTCAGAAGCTAACCTTTTGTTTTCCTGAATCTCTACAATTAAAGTAATGATAGCAAAACCACTGTTAAAAGAAACAGAGCAGGTTCCAAAAAGCAACGTTATCATCACATCACCCTGCAGGAGCAGAAACAGCTCTAGTTAAGAGTTATAACTCTGTCTTGCTCTAGGTGAGTCTGGGGCAGAGCCTGCATTGACCCTTGAGCTCCCACTGGCTGCACCCTCCGGCCAATCGCAGACTGAAAAAGATGCATACAGTTAATGACATCACAGCTTCCTGTCCATTGATACACTTTGATCCAAGGAGAAGAATAAAATGTGCTGATCAATTCTGTTCTAAATCATCAATAAAAGCATTT
>NW_018128138.1:159174-167161 GCF_001952655.1 Monopterus albus
TACAGTGGGTACGGAAAGTATTCAGACCCCCTTAAATTTTCCACTCTTTGTTATATTGCAGCCATATGCTAAAATCATTTAAGTTCATTTTTTTCCTCATTAATGTACACACAGCACCCCATATTGACAGAAAAACACAGAATTGTTGACATTTTTGCAGATTTATTAAAAAAGAAAAACTGAAATATCACATGGTCATAAGTATTCAGACCCTTTGCTGTGGCACTCATATATTTAACTTAGGTTTCTTCTGATCATCCCTGAGATGGTTCTACACTTTCATTTGAGTCCAGCTGTGTTTGATTATACTGATACTGATGTTTTATTACCACATTTATTCACTATATCTATAATTTCCTTTTCAACAATTGGCTTAAGAAACATAGAACACCTATTTCTTTCAATTATATTGTTATTTCTATTGACATCTGTACAGATGGTACTTGCTAAGCTAGGACCCACATTCACAAAAAACCTATTAAACTTCTCAACTACCGCCTCGAATCTGTTGACCGGTGTATCATTGTCCATAAAATATGGGGGGTAATTACTCCTATTGGTACTGTTTCTAATCAATTTATTTAATATCTTCCAAGTACCTTTCAAATTGTTTTTATTATCCTCTAATACTTTAGAGTAATATTGTTTCTTACATATCCTCAATAACGCAGTTAATTTGTTCTTATATAATTTATATTTTTCTTCCGCCTTCTTGGATATGTCCATTATAAATTCTTTATATAAGACATTCTTCTTTTTACATACATTCTGTAAACCCTTACTTATCCACAGTTTCCCACTGTAATTCCTTTTGTTTTTATACTGCTTACGAGGACAGTTCCTGTCATATACTTCCATGAATATATTTAAAAATTGCTTATATGCTTTATGTAAGTCTTCCTCTTTGTAAACTGCATCCCAGTCTTGCCCCAAAAAGTCCTCTTTTAGCCTCCTTACAGCATATTCATTCATAAGCCTCCTTCCTATAGAAAACAAATTGTTTTTGGCCTTCCATTTCTAACATGGCAGTCATAAACCAAAAATACCGGTAAATGATCACTGATATCATTTATAAGTAATCCACTGGACATTTTGCTATCAATATCATTAGTAATGATACAGCTGTGATGTAATCAAGGCACGACAGGTACAACAGGTCTGAGGTTCACCTGTGACTGAGCCGCTCACAGGGAGAGATGGGGATGAGTCAGAATAGCAGGTCAGTTTAACTACAGTAAACATTCCTGTAACACACACCTTCCTGGAAGACGACACATACACTGACAGGAAACCAAGTGTGTAATGTGCACGTACTGCTAACACAGTTTCCATTAACAGAAACCTGAGATTGTGTGTGGGACTTGTGTTGCCATCTCCATGAGGACACACGAATGTCCTCATATTAAACTGCATCCACAAAGATGTGCGCTCACACACAGACCAAAACATCAATCCTCCATCAACAGGATGACATCAGCTGAGCAGCAGCTGCTGATTGGAGGATCCTGTTCTGTGCTTCTGGAAATACTCAGATCTGATGACACACCGTAAACATCCTCAGCTTCAAGGCAACTGCCACTGTTTTCCACCTTGGCTCTTATTTTGGTAGTTAAGTCAATTTGATTCCATTCGATATTTTTGTATAGCACCAAATCACAACAGAAGTCGTCTCGGGCACTTTACACAGTCAGGTCTAGTCATTATTATTACAGAGGGAAAACCCAACAAATCCCCCTTGAGCAGCACTTGGTGACAGTGGGGAGGAAAAACTCCCTTTAACAGAAGAAACCTCCGACAGACCCCGGCTCTTGGTGGGCGGCCTTCTGCCTCAACCGGTTGGGGTGAGTGGATAGAGGAGAGACAAAAGAAGAAAAGCAACAAGACACAACAAACAATCAAAGTCCTTCCTGTCAGTTCAGAGGAAGAGGAGGAAGAGGGAAGTGTTCCACCCTACATGATGGCTGTTTATCTGAGCAGAGATGATGATAGTAATGATGAAGACGAGGCACACAAAGTCTGCCAAGCGGCTCCATCCTTCACCGAGGAGCAGCTTACACATTTAACATCTTAAGGTGTGAGCAGTGCAAGGCTGGCTCCACCCGGCCGGACTGGCAACATTATGAAGAAGCGATAACACTGCGACTAACAGCTGAGCCTGGATCAGCTGCACAGTCAGGATTCGTATCAATCAGTTACAGAGCAATAATCTATAATCACCTGTTGTAATCTGACCACTTTTAGTCTGCCAAAGATGGTGTCACAGCTTCAGCTGAATTTAATGAATAAACATTTGTTCTCTGGTTCCAGTTTCTCACGTGTCAGATTTCCTGTTTTTAAATTGGTGAAGTGAGCACATCACACTGAACCGTGTGACCATGAGATGTAAAACCTGCACACAGAGACTGAAGAGACACAAAGCCACCACGAACATCAAACAAGTTTTTCCA
The DNA here is from genome assembly GCF_001952655.1 of Monopterus albus. Classification (NCBI taxonomy): domain Eukaryota; kingdom Metazoa; phylum Chordata; class Actinopteri; order Synbranchiformes; family Synbranchidae; genus Monopterus; species Monopterus albus. The sequence goes on from NW_018128138.1 coordinate 161,622, forward strand.
TGGTAGGAACCCACCGAATAGAGCTGAGCGACACTTGTCCCGGCTTCTGCGTTTGTTTCCACTGCCCTCCAGCTGGAGGTGGAGGTGCACAGGGAGGAAAACAGTAGAAAAGCAAAGCAGGACGGTCTGCATCAACCCATGATTTTATGGTGGGTGGCGGTTCAGGAAAGCACAGGGTGTAGTGCTCCTTAGGTTCCCACAGCGGAAAAGCAACTTTTCAGTCTGTGGGTGTTGTTTCTGTGCAGGAGGGAGGGGATCTGTTCTAGACCAGTTGTCTGTAGATTTGCCCACTTATCAGACACAGCTCCCTCTGGAGACACTAGAGGATTTATGAATGAATCCCCCGCAGTTGTACTCCAAGTACACTGGGGGTGATCAGTGCAGTTCAGGGTTTGGCCTCAGGGGAATGAGACAGAAAAGCCTTCGTATTAATGAGGTGACAATTTAAACTGTCTTCACACACATTCAGTGTATCTGCCTGTCGCTAGAAATGCGCTGAGAGCAGGTCAGGTAAAAAGCAGCAGAGGTGGACACATCCTGACTTGCAGCCCAAAACCTGGATCCTACATTTCTCACAATGCACCTGGGTAGTGTCTTTAATTAGAGCCTCCTACAGGTAAACAGCAGATTTTCTGACCTGCGACGTGCAGGACGGATGGGGACGGCCTAGGCTCTCCCTCCTGGATCCCCCCCAGCCACCACTGCACCTCCACAGGCTCAGGGGGACCCACAGCGGCACAGGTAAGGTTGAACGGGACATTGGGGAACATGGCCACATCTTGAGGCTCCTGGATGAAGTGAGGGACACCTGAAGGAGACAGAGTGTCAAGGGTTAGTCGCAGAGCATGATGGGAAATCTGCAGTAGGAGAACATCTGTCAGGCTGCTGGAACAGCTGCAGGACTGAGAAGCGTTCCCTAATGCTGTGGTGTGTTCAGGGTCCTCACCTGCCACTGTGATCCAGGCTCGCTCAGAGGAGAACGTCAGACCATGGAACTCAACCTCACACCAGTACTGACCCGCATCCTGCTGCTGGACTGACTTCATACTGGAAATGGGAAAACACTGAACCTCAGAACCAGATCCTTGTCAGAGTAGAGCCAAAGGTGATGATTGTATGGACAGAGAAACTGCAGCTCAGGGTGAGGAAAAAAAGATTCAGAAATGTTCTCAGGTTCTTTCAGAGCGGGAAGAGCAAAGTCACGAGTTTCTCCTCTTTCTGATGGTCTCTGTTTCTCTTCAGGAATCTGAGAGTAAAGCTGATTAACCAGCTCCTGCATCACACTGATCTGAGGTCAGTTTCTCATCCCGTGTCCACCCTGTTTAAACACTCAGAGTAAGTCTCTGGCCTGATCTTTCATTTCCCAGCAGCCTCTGGGAACTGTGGACTCCTGTCATATCAGAGAAAAGAGAAGGCCTCACTTCTCAACTCCATCTGCAGAGGACTGTGGAAAGCTGAGCAACTGCAGCCTTACATTCACAGCACGGATCCCTAGGACCTGATCTACCAGGTTACTGGAACGAACCACAAAAAACCCCTCAGTGCAGCTTGGTGCCAGACTTCAGTTTCAAACAGTACTAATACTAAAACTGTCAAAGGTGGAACAATTCTTCTTTGGCTGGTTGTGTTCCGACTAAAGCACACGGCTGCCTGTGAGAGGTCTGGCTTGTTTCGTTGAATTTAAGAGAACGAAAAGTGTTTTTAAATGATTTAATCTGGGAGGGAGAGTGAAGACGCAGCAGGAAAAGGTTCTCCCTGTGCTTCCTGCAGTTTAACTATCGAACAGCAGAAACAAACTGAAGGTTTCTCTGCCTGTTCTGAGCTCCACTCAAACTGGACCCAGTGAGACCAGAACCGTCCGGCACCTAAACTGAGCTTGTGTAGATGGACACGCTGCAGCTTGCTCATACCGCTAAGTATCAATATCAATTTGCTGTTCTCTGCTACCAGCCAAGAAAAGTCAGACCTCGCTGTCATGTTATGGCCTTGTTCTACTTATCTTGTAAATAAAATGTAACATTGTAGTGGCGGTTTTCCCTATGGTATCGATGGTGGCATCATCCCCTAACCCTGTGCATATTTTTCAAGGTATAACAAATTTAGAAACTCCACCATCATGGTTTAGTCTAGTGTCACCCACCCCTCCTCCATGTATGTGTGAGGATGAACCTGTGGAACGTCTCCCAGTGCTGCTCTCCCAGGGTGATGAACATCTGGTCGGTGCTGTAGAGCCTCTCTCCGTCCTTCATCCACACAATGTCTGGCTCTGAAGCCCCCTGAAAAGCGCACCCCAGCCTCACGGCGTTCCCCTGAGACACTGTCTGATTGGACGGATGCTTGGTGAACTGCATACCTGGAGGAAGAGGAGTGAGGAGGAGGAGGAGCAGGTTTGAGAAAATGAGCGACAAGAGGAACAGCACACATTTTGTAATGTTTTGTAAACTTCATTATTTTTTATTGTTTGTGAATCTTTGTTCTTCTACCCTGCCTCTGATGTTTGGGTATTGCTGACCTTTTTGCATGTTTCTACAATTTAAAGTCCTTTTGCTTCATGTTTCTTCATCAGCTGTGACCTCTGCGCCAATTTGTACAGTTGCTGATTCAGGGTTTGAACTTCACGATTCATGTATAAATGTCACTTTTACATGTATTTTGTTTCCTAACTTTTACACAATTACATTTACACTATTGTACTGTTCACTATTTAAATACCTTTAGCTTTTTTTCTGTGAACCTGTGCAGATTTTTCTGGTTCAATTCTGTTACTTGTTCTGCAGAAGACTGTAGGATATGGTTCTTGTTACCATTGCTAACTCTGAGAGACGAGACAGTCCAAGTAACTTCAAAACAGTGCTGATTTATTCAAAGGATCACAGGTAAAATTAACATTACACGCTCAGGCATCTTGCACCTCCAAACTGCTCGCAGGCAGATGTAAGATGAAAGACCCTGAACCCACCAGGCCTATACATTATATCCCTTCGGTTGGGCTAGCCCCATACTACACAGAAACGTCAACCGAGACGTCTCTGTTACCAGCTTTGCAGCTGGTCATAGCAGTAGTCAAAACATGAAGCAAATCAATGTGTGTGTGTGTCTGTTGATTAAGTGGTGTGTAACTAAAAACATTCTCACGACCTCTAGTAACATGTCGTGACTTAAACATAAGAACATATTATGGCTAAGGCTACAGTTATACACGTCATAATAATAAACACCCTGTCTGCTCACAGTCATCAACTCTTCTCTCTAGTTATCCTTGACTAGATGTACCCTGTAGAAACTCATAAGCATGACTAAGCATTTAACAGTCTAACTAGACATCCTATCTCCACTAAACATTTCTAATACATAAAGTATCTATCCAATTTCTATCTGACTAAAAATACCTAACAAGACTGAAGTGAATTTATCTAAAATACGGGTTATTATTATGCAAAAACGGAGTTTATGAACCTGCTGCCAAAGGTCCCGGTGATGTGTGTGACCTAAAACGCATTTCACCACATTTCGCGACAGTAAAGACCATCTGAAGCTCACGTTTCTTCAGTAACAGCCGTGAACCCCAACCCATTTGTCCAAACTCCATCCGATAAAGAGGTCCCCTTGAGCCTTAACTCGTTTGACTTTAAGGGCTTAGCGCCAGGCTTCTGGTTAATCCGTAAACATAACGACCCAATAAGCAACTTGTTTGTATTAAATCTCTAGGTTTTTACCGATTTACGCTGCCACCAAACTGCCCACCGCGGTGCGCTACAGCGGGTGAAGCGTCACCATTTACTTAAACTAAACTTGCTGTGTCGGCCGACCCGACCCGACCCGACCCGACCCGACCCCATCCTAACCCCTCGCCGAATAAACCGGTGAGCTGCTCAAGTTAGTTCAAGGTGTTAGCATGAGTTTTATGGTTTGGTAATTTTGCAACAAACCTACAAAACATTTAACAATTTTTTCCAATGAAGATCAACCTTGAAGACTCGACCAAGATAAACAGTGGTTACATTGTGGCAGAGATTTGACTGATAAATGACCAAACAACAACACGGAGCTGCAGCCATGTTAGCGCAATGACCACATTCACTCACCGTTCCTACACGTCCCCTCACGACTCCTTAGGAAAGACAGAAGAATCCACAAAATCAGCTTCATCTTCTCATTATTTCAGTCTCTGCCTCTTTTAAACCGTCAATCACTTCAACCGGCTCGGGGTCCCGCACTGAAGCCTCTTTTCCAGCCGCACAACCAGGATTTCCACCGGACAAACTGGAGTTTGGAGGCGGGAAAACGCTAAAATCACGGAGGAGAATCCGTCTAAAACTAAACGTGAAAGTGTCGCGAACACACCGAAGATTACACCGCGGAGAGTTCGGTGAAGTTCGTTATGGAAGAGCACAAACACGATGTCACGTTAGAAACAGCGCAAACCGACCGGACCGGAATCGGGGTGGCACCCCCTTCACAATAAAACTACAAATTAGAACGTTTGTTTTTAATTGATGTTTTATGTCATCTATTTGACAGTTCTCGTCCGTTTCAATGGTTTAAATGTCAAATAATAGGTTTTATTTCTCGTGTGCAGAAAATACATAGTTTTGCTTTTTATATTTAAATTGTTTGGTCTTCTGTAAAGCACTGACCTGCAGGACAGGTGCTGAACAAACCACGGCTTCAGGATATAACTATCGGTGTTAACTGTAAACATTTGCTTCAGGAAAGCTGGGGAGATGAGTTTTAGAAAAAAAAAACTGATGTATACAGATAAAACCGATGTTCAGTAGACTCCTTAAGCTCATTACGGGTCGCTCCATATTTGGTTTGCAAAGATTGTTTATTCTTAGATAAAAACACACACACACACTTAACATCTGTTGAAGATTTGTTAAACATCTGTTAAATTTCAGTTTTTGACTACAGATTCAGCCATTCATACACACCGATGGCCTACAGTGCAGGGTGCTGACCTAGCCGTGGGGAGCATCTTGGAGCTCGGTGTTTTGTCCAGGGACACTTCCACGCGTGTACCGGGCAGATCCGGGATTGAACCGCTAACGCTGCGATCAGAGACCCGCTCTATCGCTGCGGCACAGCTGCACCTAGAGTCCGTTTTATTTTACTTATAGTTTAGTTCATTAAATGCTATCCAGTTCGATAAGAACATGGAACCGGAAGTGTAGTTTGGATTTAGGCTCACTTGAAGCTGCGGGGTGTACAGTCAGTTATTTTTCAGACTAACATTATTTTTTGAAAATAAAATAAACAGTGTAAAAACGTATTAACTACGTGTGACCGGGCCAATATACAGGCCTAGGCAACTCAGACCATAGTAACCCTTAGTAGTTCCCCAAGAATAACACCCCTCCTGTTTTCAGAGGTCAAAACTTCCCCAGTACTGAGCTGCTTCCCCCAGATAGATCTGCAAACACAGAGACGCTGGAGTTACTCACACAGATAAAACTTTGAGTCCAAGTATAATTTAACAATGAAAATGTTTTAAGAAACCTAACCCCAGAAGCTAAAATGCTACCTATAAGAAGTTTCCC
>NW_018128138.1:167574-197009 GCF_001952655.1 Monopterus albus
GATCGACATTCAGCTCGTTGGACAAACCTTAAAGGAGAAGCAGGACACAGCTCGATGGAGGGAGAGTTACTTCAGACCGGCACAGACATTGCTTATCGCAACAGCATCTCCCCAGGTGTCATTTATACCCATGATTATTCTGACAAATTACTAACCAGGCGGTGTAGGCGTGGCCAACCCGCCGGTTACATACGGTATTAGTGCTTCATTCATTAATGAAGAACCTGTCATCCAGGGATGGATTACTGATCAGGCCTCTAGGAAGAAACGTGACCGCCCCCTGCTGGTGTGACAGAGCTCAGGGACAGCAATGACGAAGACGTTCCATCCTTAGAGCTTCCTTTCATTATAGTCCACTGAAAACTGGTCCTCCCCCGTCACAGTCCTAACTCAGTGACATGTGAACACAGACTGAAATAGGTATGTTGATCAGATTCAGCATGACGTCCACTTCCTGAGGATATCTCTGATGCCCCTACAGAATAAACCTCAATAAACCCACTCAGAAATCAAGAAAGATAAAAATGTCTGTTTTCAACAAAAGGCTCCACAGACTGAGAACAGCCATCACTTTGTACAGCGTCTGCGGTGAAACAGTCGCTGGTCGGTGCTGTTGTCTCACTGCTTCACCTGCTCCTCACACCGCACAGAACAACACGTTGGAGCCAGGAAAGTGTTGGAAAAAGGCAGCCTCATGTTTCCTGAGGAGGAAACCTGCCCCCAGTGCAGTGGTGTGGCTCACTGGGGAGTTTAACAGCTGGTGGACAACGGCCCAGAGCGATGAGCTGGACCAGGGTCTGGACTCACACACATTACAGTGAGGACACCACATTTACTGGTGCTGCTGGTCTCTGGACGGGGTTGGTGGGGAATGACAGAGGAAAATATTCGGCTGCAGCCGTTACAGATAAACTGAGCCTCAGAGACCCAGTGTGTACGCTGTGTGCGTTAATACTCTGAACAAACTGAACCAGAAACTTCTGAGCAGGAGGTGAACAGCAGTTTTATGAGAATTATGTGTTGTCCACACTCATTTAAACATTTAGAGGGGAAAAATTATTTAAATACAAGTCTTTTAAACATGCGGTTGGCAGGAGAGTTAGTGTTTAATGTCACAGAACAGGTTCATCGACAAGTTTACAACATGGTCTCCATTATGTGAGGATTCACATGGTCCAGTCTCTTCTGGAAACTGACTGAACTCACTGCGTTATTTACAACATGACATCAGAGAAGAAGCAAAAACTCAAATGGACTCAGACCAGACACAAACTCACAGTTCATAAGAGGACGTCATGAAAAGAGTGAGAGCCACGGAGGAAAAGGGTTTAAATCCAGACATGAACAGACCTGTTTCAGACCCTTTGTTCATAAACCAATGGTTTATTTTAATTCACTACACTAATGCTGCTTCATCAGGAACAAATCATGAATAAGGTGAAGCTTCATCTGACGTTCAGCAGAAAACAAAGATCAAGTAAAAGGAATAACTGTTAGTTTCTATATGAAACAAGTAAAATGAAATAAAGGCATGAGCTCCACCTTCATCGCTGAGACGTGTTAAAGAAAATAAGGGAAACAGCTTCACACGTCTCCACTGCTCATTAGCTACACTTTGTCTTCTCTTCCTGCTCCACCAGATGCACCTGTGAGTGGTACCTGTCGGTGTTACCCGTCTGTCACAATCTGTCTCCAGCTTAAACGTCCTCAGACCTGCACCAGGTCTCAGTGTTTGGTTCTGCAGAAAGGGGGGCACTGTGAGGAGGGCCAAGCCTGTTTTGTGAAGTCTGGTTTCTAGCAGCAGCAGAAGCATCTGTGGTGGATGGAGTCTTGGGTGACCATGCCTCCAGGTGGCGCTCTGAGGTTCAGACCCAACAGCGTGGTCTTTAGGCAAACTTCTTCTTCGTGGCCGTGAAACGCTCCATGTACTGAGGAGGGAAGACCAGTGATCATCAGAGACAATCAGAGACCAGTGGAGACCAGCAGAAACATCAGAGCTGAGTCCAACAAAGACAGAAAAGGACCCATCAAAACTGATCTGACCTGAAATCAAAGTGTCTTAATGTAAATGAATCTGGAGCTTAAATAGGACACTAAAACAAAACGTCGACCTAAGACAAAATGCAGGTCCTGTTCATCATCACCATCGTGACGGTCTATTCACTATTTGCCCTGGCACGAGTTTCTGGATGTTGCTGTTATTCATATTCACCGTGTCCTCTAATGCGACTGTCGCTACTCAACACTGTGTTCTGTGTGCGACAGCATGTCGTGCAGCTGCTGCTTACCCTTACAAGATGAAAATGTATGTATGTATTCCCTGCCTCTAACAAACATGTTGAATGCTCATAAGGGAGAAGGGGTGAGCTCCTCCTGCACGGAACTACATCTGTGTGCACCATGTCTGCTCTATTCTCCAGAACGTCGGCAGGGCAAAAGGTAAGCCTTTTTTTTAGAAAACATGTCAAATGTTATTTCCATATTTATAAAACATTTGCAAAGACAATGTCTCGGCCTTCTTCTTTGTCTGTAGCGTGTTTCCTGCACATATAGATCAGTGGAATCTGTGATGTGACTAGATACAAACAAAGCAGAGACCTGCACAGAGCTACTGAACACTCCACAGCTTTTCTACCACACACATGCAGACCCAACACCTGCAGGAAACATTTGGGTGTCTTTACCATAAAACTGCTTTTTCATACAGTCTGACAACCTTCATCACTCAGAGTAGCCTCAGCCAGGATTATAACAACAGATACTGATTAGTGCTGTGCTCTCCACTGTGAAAATTACAGCCAGACAGTTATATAACCTCCCACGATCCCTGAACGCCATATGCCAGGTGATCTCACCTTGTCATACCCGTCCAGGTCTCTGAGCCTCTTCACCTCAAACAGGTTTCCCTCCACAGAGAACAAACACACCTGGGACTCGCTCAGGATGGACTGAGGGATGGAGGACAGTTCCAGGCAGTTCTCCTCCAGACGCAGGACCTTCAGACGTGGACACCGAGACACCTCCACTGCTAACACTGAGATCTGGACCAGGAGGAAGAACAAGACTGTCAGAGTCGCCTGAGACCTGGATCATATGTCTTACTGTGAAGGGCCTTATTCTGAGGCTCTGTTTGTGGTTTGAGTTCTCTCATATGCAGGATGCTGTCTGAGATGATCTGGTCTGGCCTGGCCTGTGACACCTGGTTCTGAGATACCTGGTTTTGGTTGAGGTTGATCTCGATGGCCTGCAGCTCAGACACCTCTGTAGGGATACTCTGGATCTGGTTACGGGACAGGTCCAGCAGGTCCAGCTGCTTCAGGCTCCCCAGTCCCAAAGGGAACTCTGAGATCTGGTTCCCAGCCAGGCTGAGGGTCCGCAGGGCTTTGAGCTGGCCCAGAGTCAGGGGCAGATGCTGGATCCGGTTCCCATTGAGACTAAGAGTCTCAAGCTTCTTCAGCTTTCCAATCTCACTGGGTAAATTGGCTGAGGACAGAAGGCCACATGATCACGTGTTCTCGAGGTTCTAACCTGATGGTTCTAAGCAGAGGCGTTTCTGGGATTCATAGTGATCTGGACCTGCCCTCCAGGCTTTTTTAAATGTTTGTTCTGTATTGTTAAATTATGCTGATAAGGTCAAAGTGATTAGATACAGTCTTATGCAAAAGTTTAGGCACCCCTTGATAAATAACAGATTTTGGTGATTTTTTATTTGAACAGATGTTAACCCAGTCTCTCTTGGAAATGGAAAAAAATGCACAATATTTTCAGCAAACAGTGATGCATAGTTACTTCTTATGCCATAAATTGAACAAAAATAAAAAATAAAAACATTATTATGGCATGGTGCAAAAGTTTGGGCACCCTACACAATCAGTACTTAGTAACACCTCCTCTGGCAGATATCACAGCTTGCAAACACTTTTCATAGCCAGCTAAAAGTCTTTCAATTCTTGTACTTGGGATCTTCTCCCATTCTTCCTTGCAAAAGGCTTCTAGTTCTGTAATATTCTGTGGTCGTCTTGCATGCACAGCTCTTTTAAGATCTACCCACAAATTTCCAATGATGTTTAAATCAGGGGACTGTGATGGCCATTCCAAAACCTTCAGCCTGCGTCTCTTGAGGTATTCCATAGTGGATTTCGAGGTATGTTTAGGATCATTGTCCTGTTGTAGAAGCCATCCTCTTTTCAGCTTCAGCTTTTTTACAGATGGTGTGATGTTTGCTTCCAGAATTTGCTGGTATTTAGTGGAATCCATTCTTCCCTCCACCCGTGCAATGTTTCCTGTGCCACTGGCTGCAACACAACCCCAGAGCATGATAGATCCACCCCCATGCTTAATAGTTGGCAAGGTGTTCTTTTCATGAAATGCTGCTCCTTTTTTTCTCCAAACATGCCTTTGCTGATTGTGTCCAAAGAGTTCTATTTTAACTGCATCAGGCCACAGCACTTGTTTCCAAAACGCATCGGGCTTCTGTAGATGTCCTGTTGCATACTTCAGACGTTGGATTATATGATGGGGACGCAGGTAAGGTTTTCTTCTGCTGACTCTTCCATGAAGGCCTTGTCTGTGCAAGCATCGCTGCACAGTGGAACGGTGCACCACCACTCCTGAGTCTGCTAAATCTTCCTGCAGGTTTTTTGCAGTCAAATGGGGGTTTTGATTTGTCTTTCTGACCAGCATACGAGCAGTTCTGTCCGAGAGTTTTCTTGGTCTTCCAGATCTCATCTTGACCTCCACAGTTCCCCTGATCTGCCATCTCTTAATTACATTTCTTACTGTGGAAACTGCAAGCTGACAACGCTTTGCTATCTTCTTGTAGCCTTCTCCTGCATTGTGGGCATCAATAACTTTCATTTTCAGGGTCTTACACAGCTGCTTAGAGGAACCCATGGTTGCTGGGTGTCCGCAAGTGTGTGCACAAGGTTTGAAGAGTCAAAGTATTTGTACAGCTTTGAAATTGGCATTTACCAATGACAGCTGTTGCTGTGCATCAGATCTAACGAGCTGATTAAGGTCTGAAACCTTGTGAGAGACTTTGAGACTCTGGAACTCTTAGGGTGCCCAAACTTTTGCACCATGCCATAATAATGTTTTTATTTTTTATTTTTGTTCAATTTATGGCATAAGAAGTAACTATGCATCACTGTTTGCAGAAAATATTGTGCATTTTTTCCATTTCCAAGAGAAACTGTGTTAACATCTGTTCAAATAAAAAATCACCAAAATCTGTTATTTATCAAGGGGCGCCTAAACTTTTGCATGAGACTGTACAGTCAGTGCTCGTTTCCATCGCATTTTAATAATGTGAAAAATACTTTTACTGTCAGTAACCATCAGGATCTTGTATATAGGGAAGTGAATCTCTCCTGACTAACAAGAAGAAGAAGCTTTATTTATTGTCATTGTGACATGTACAGAATTATATGTGTGTATATATATATATATATATATATATATATGTTGTAGTTGTTAAGTTTGTACAAGTCAGATGTTGCACAGATTTTGATTGTGCCTGTTGTGTTTCTTAGATGTAACAACAGGATCATATTTTTAGACCAGCACTAAAGTCAGCCAAATAGTCAAGGTGCATTGTTTGAGATAATACAAAATCCAAACGTGTTTACAAGAAATATATAATATCATTATGGAAAACCCAGATGGAACCGTTTTATTTAGGACAGTTATTTTTTCCTCTCAGGTAAATAACTCAATTGAGCTGCATTTTTTGCTGCCATGTGAGTTTTCCTTTATTGTTTTTTATCACATGTACACTGACAGTTTGATCATTTTTCACACAGTATTTTGAACTACTTTTTTCTAAGTAACTTTAGTTTACCAAATTACATTTCTCTCTAGAGTAGCATTGCTGTAGTTTATCTTCTTCCAGCCACATTGTCAAAGTTGTTTCCCCAACAGTGGTCCTCTGCCTCGCCCTGCCATGTCTGACTATCTCCCTCTTAACACATCAGCATCCGTTTCATCTTCTATTCTATCTGGAAACACTGGAGGCAGCGGCAGGAAACGCTCGCTTTCTCAAAGCACCTTTACTGCTCGCAGGTGTTTGTCAAGTGTTTCTCTTGCTGCTCCTTCCTATGACCCAGCTGAAGTTTTGGGAGAGCGCATATACACCAGAACCATATCTGCTGATGCACTCTCAGCTGTCAAAACCAGACTGAACCTCTTTAACACGTTAGTTACTGGCTCGCCTCAACACTGCTTCATAAACAGTGACTGGAGCATTTAACACACAGCCAACAGCTATAACTTGTGCTGCTTCTTAATGTGAAGGATTTTACAGAACATTATATTAGTGTTTGAACTCATGTGAGATTCAGTCCACAAGCAGAGACTAAACTCTATCATGGATTGAACTCTGCACACATCCACCCTGTCTACTGCCAAAACCAACAGCATATCACAGGGCAGCGTGCGAGTCACTCACTAAGTCTGTTGGAGTTGAGCGTCAGACTCTTGAGCTGCAGGAAGTTTCCGATGGCAGCAGGAAGAACCTCGATTTTGTTCCCGGACAGATCCACTGTCCTTAGGTTACTGGTAAGTCTCTGTAGTTCATCTGGAAACTGAAACGACACCACAAACACCAGGAAACACCACAGACTGACCTCTATTGCTCATTCTGAACCTCTAATCCTTAAACCCACCACCACCCTGGACTGTACAACTACCCCTGAATCTTTGACTAACCCGTTTTTGATGAAAGCAGCACATGATTCTGTCTAGAACAGTGTCACAGTGCACATCTCTACAATATTTAACTATAAACACAATTATTCCATGAGATGAACTGGTGTGTCTCACCTCCTGCAGTCCTTTTCCTGTCAGCTGAAACACGCCAGTCTTCTGGGAGGTTTCCAGGTGAGACTTTAGAGCACTGTTCCCCATCTGGACCTGCAGCCAGCTACACGTCTACCTGTCCACCTGTCTGTCTGACTCCACCTGGTGTTAACTGAAGTCTTACTGAGTAAAATCACAGGAGGTGTTCCTCACTATCCACCTACAGCGGTGAAGCTGGTGTCAGGGTTCACGTCCAGAACAGGGTTCATGTGTTCGGTATCAGTCGGGATCGGCTGACAGATTTACCAGCGCTCCTCGGTGTTAAATAGCTCAGTCGACGAACTTTGCAGGAGAAGGCCAGGGTCAGCAACTAGCAGCATGCTGACAGAGTTATCCATTAGCAACTTTAGCTCATTATTTACCAGTCATATCAGATAAAGTGAGCGTATTTACAACACTGCAGGGTTGTGTAACCGGCTGGCAAAAACTACATCAGCACATAATACACATTAACACAGATTTAAAAAGAGTAAAGCTCAGTGGAAAACACACTAAAACAGAGTAACATAGCTGTCGTGTTTACGGATGTGAGCCCACTCTAAAGCTAATACTACATTAGCATAGCCCCGTTAGCCTGTTAAACGATGTAAACAGCTTATCAAACAGGACACGGGACGGTTTTACTCACTTCGAGGTGATCGTTAAAATGTCGCCGTTCATCCAAATCTTTTCAATCCTGTCTGAGAAGCGTACAGATATAAATAAAACTTGAAAAAAAGTGCATACACCCTCATTCACTGAAGCCTGATCTGCTCTAGCACTCTGTGTAAGCCAATGAGAACAGCGCAGGGAGAAACGTCACTTTGTTGGGCATACGCACTATTCTGCTGTCGTCTTCTTCTTCTTCTTCTTCCTATGATATTTATTGGCGGTTTGCAAGCCAACTTAAGGTGCATTACTGCCACCTGCTGGGCTGAAACTATTCCGTTGTCGATACCTGATCTCCTTAATGAAGCCACAGCACACACTTAGCAGCAGCTGTACTAGGAATGACTGGCGCTGGAATGGTTGTACTCCCTCTCTCTCTTTTTTCTTAACTTTTTTTTTGCCAATTACTTTAAGTCCCTGAAATATATCGTTAAATTGAACAAAACAGCCAAGAAACTAAGGACGTCTATTTCCAAGTCACTTCTTTTTTAATGCCCTGAATGCTACTCATTTGTGCTTGTTCTTTTCTTTTATTTCATACTTTATTTTATTTTATATATATATATACAAATAAACTTATATATTATTGATTATTGCAGAGGTTAACTTCTCTTCCCCATTTGTGCTTGTTGTTGACTTGTATTCGATTCCCTATTCTTGTATATTCTTATGTTCTCCTTTATCTTGTTTGTATATCAGTCATTGAAAATAAATTTTGATTATTAAAAAAAGAAAGGAATGAGTGGCGCCATCTTGGAAAATATTTTATAACCACCTCAGAAATATACTCCTCACCTCCTTCTTCTCCTTCTTTGAGATTAATTTTTTTAATTAGGATTAGATAAAATACATCAATCACAATAGTTTTAAATTGTACAATTGTACAAATGTTAGAACACAAAAAGAGAGAAGTAAAGAAAAAAGGGGAAAACAGGCTTTTTACAAATCATTGGTTTGACTTATTAAACCCATTCTACTGCATAACTGTTAGTAGCAGCAAACCAAGGAGGTTACAGTACAGTAGGGTAGGAAGATGCCCCCCTTAAGAACACTGTTTACTGGAAAACTGCAAGATATTTTGATATGAATTCAGCATGTACAACATGGTCACACATAAACAAACCCAGTTTAAGGAGTATTATAATGGTAAAGTATTAAATGTTGTCTTAATACAAGTTTTTTTTACACTCTTGCAAAGGAGATGCCCTTAAAAATACCTAATGACCAGTGTTTGTTTCAACAGTTTAAGTTTCTCATTTTACTGGGTTCATTTCACTCTATGGCACTGAATACTTGACAGTTTATCTCACTGACATTAAAACTATAAAATTACAAACCACAGAATAGCAAAATATGTGAGTGGCAGGCAAAATAACAGAAACACCCTTCAGTAATACTGAGACAAAGCTCTGCCATTACTGTGTTTTGTGCACTGTCATGTAAAAACATTTAATGTTCAAAAACAAACTTTCCTTTAAACCAGAAAACAAAATCCACCAATGAGGTGAAAGAATTCCTCGTGTCTCTGGGTGAGTTCTGCATCACTAACAAAAACTTGACAAACAAAGTTGATTGTAAAATATTTTCTTTTGTTTTCAGAAAATCAGATTTAAGTTGAAAATATAAAAACACTTTAATTTGAGAAATAAATGTTAATATTTTTCTGAAAAGTTTTAGTCATTTTGGAGACAATGTTTTTACTGACCAGTCACAACTGTGCTCCCTCATGTTGCTGTCTTCTCATTGGCTGTTGCAAAGGAATCCTTGCCATCTGTAGTGTTCATTGCCATCTTCCTCACAGCACGCTTTTTTGACCGCCTCCTCAGGCAGCACGTCACCATAACAACTATGACCAGCACCACCAGCACCGCCACAGCAATCAGCACCGGCACCAGGACGCCTGACAGCAAGCTGCTGTCTTCGACTGTCACTGAATCAGCACATGCCGACGAGCCCTCCTCGTGGTGTTTCCCATTTTCGTCTAAGCAGATGCACCTGTAGGAGCCCTCGGTGTTCAGACAGGTATGCCTGCAGAGGGTGCTACCACCTGCAGCACTGCACTCATTGATGTCCACACAGTTTGCAGAAGCATCTTTCTGGAAGCCGTTGTTACAGGGGTGGCAGATGGTGGTGAGGTTGGCAGGAGAGTCATCCAGCAGACGCCACACGGCAGGGCGACCCCAGCAGTGCAGCTCCAGCCTGACTGAGGACCAGCAGTCCACCTGGATCCTGGTGCTGTTGTAAGGGTCCAGACTGAGGGAGCGAGCCCCAATGATACGGGGGCGTAGACACAAACCTGATCCCAGCGCTGGTCCAGAGCCAGGGCTAGCATCAGGTCTCAGGAGCTCAGGTCCAGTTTCTTGTTCTGGTCCTTGTGTAGAAAATGTGGATTCAGGCATAGCAGGCTCTGGTTTTGGTGTTGCCAGTCTTGTTTTAGGTGCAGCAGGTGTAATATTGGCCTCTGTGCCCCCAGGTGTCTGTCCCGTCAGTCCATCTCTCAGCTTGCAGATGAACTTGTATTCATACTTACAGCTAACAGGAATTAGACCCCACTTGGTCACCGTCAACCCATCAGACACTCCCATTAGTGCAGCACAGCGAACATTCGTGCAGGTCTTCTGCGGCTCCTCTGCCCAGTTGACCTGCTGTGAGGCGTCGCTGCCGTCCTCTGTCCACTTGAACCCTCTCAGCGGCAGCGTGGAGACAACGCACATGTTCTTGGGTTTCTTCAGCCCAACCCAGAAGGTGACATTGCTCCCAGATGACACCACCTCGGACACAAGCTTGAGGACGTGATCGTATTCCTGCACAGTGGCGAGGGTGGTGAGGACACCCGGGGAACAGTCCTTTGTGGCCTGGTCAAAGTTGACCTGGGCGTCGTGGACAGTGTATTGTGGTGGGGAGGCCGGATGAAGCAGTGTCCAGATGCCATCTTGTCTGACTCCTCTCCCTCTGGTGATGATGTCACTGTTGAAACAGAAATGATGGCAAAAAAGTCGTTTCAGGTTGAACATCAAAGTGTAAAACAGTTCATCTGACCCAGAAAAGGAAAAGCAGCTGTCAGATCAATGTGTGGTGCAGCAGAACATACTCAAGTACAAAAACCTCAGAAGTGTACTTAGGTTCAGGACTTGAGTAAATATGTTTAGTTACTTTGCAGCACTGGTATTAACCTGTTATCAGACAAAAGTACTGAACCCAAAATAAAAACGATACTGTTCTTGGTCTCTGTCAGTCACAAACAGAAGAAACGTAGCCTGCAGCTCAGCTGCACTTTGCAGTGACCGTGGAGATTGTAGCTCCTGGACTTGTCTCACTTACAGCAGACAAAGTGCATTTGACCCTCCTCTGTTTTGGATTTCACATGACCTGAAGCAGATCAGAGCAGCTCTGATGCTTCAGCACCAGGACACTGAGGGTGTGTCAGGAGAATTTATGAGAACTACCTGAGCATATGGAACAGAGCTGCTGTTAAAGTTTGAGGAAAGTGCTGCAGAGAGTGAGAGAGCAAGAAAGCATTCTAACAAGGAGATAAGGAAGCATCCTAAACAGAGACTCCTCTTAGGATCTCTCATGGGTTTTATTCATCCTCGTTTGTGTAAAAATGACAGAAATCTGAATTTATCTTACCGTGTCCAACCGACTCGTCAGAAAATCGATCTATGAAAATTCTCCTTTATCTACCTTCGCTTCTTTTCTCCTTCTTTTTTACTGTTTCACTGTGCCCACTTGTTTTCTTGTCCCTTCCCTATTCCTTCTCCTGACGTTTTCCCAACTTGTCCTTGTTCCTCCTCCAGGTTTTCCTTCTGTTCTCCACAGTCCCTCCACTTGATTCTGTATTGTGCTGTCCAAGTTTCTTCTCCTTTCTGCTGGTTTCCTCCACAGTAGCTCTGGTGACAGACTGACTGCCGGCCTCACCCCTCATTCTCTGCATCACCCCCTCCCCCAGGACAGGAAGTGTGTTGCATCTTGATACGGTGAGCTGGTTTCCTCCAGATAAAAACCACTGCTGTGACTTGCTCTTAGGGAACATTTGATATTGTGAAACCTCTGAGATCACGTTCGTAGTAAACCTCATTCTGAATTTCAGCGTTTTCAAATTGAGATGATGTAAACAGCAAACTGAAGTACAAGTGCGGATGCAGAGTACAGATAAAATCCAATATATATTATCAACATGCACTCAGCATGAAAAAAGTAAAACTGTTACAAAGTGAGATAAAGACAAACTCAAAATACTGAAATTTCATTTGAAAAAAGAGAAAAACCAAGATTTCTAAGAGTTTTCATGTGTTTTTGAATTACTGAATGGAATTTGGTTTAATTAAGCTAGAGAAATAAATTTAATTGACAAAGTTCACTATTAAATGTATTCACTTCCTTTATTTTCAGGGACACTTGAAAAGCTTCCCCAGGTCACTGATGAGGTTCTCAGGAACTTGAGACTTGCCCTTTAGCTTGGGACTTTGCAGCTTCTGTTAGTTCAAAATGTAGCTGCTCGTCTTCTGATGGGTACTCGTCAACCTGACTATACAACACCTATCCTTTCTTTTCAGTGGCTCCCAGTTGAGGAAAGGACTGTTTTAAAATTACTGCTCTTTTTAAAGCTTTGCATAACCTTGCTCCACCTTACATCTCAGAGCATTTATATATCTAGACCCCAGCTAGATCCCTTAGGCTGGTCAATCAGCGCTTGTGGACTGTACCTAGATCTAGATTAAAACACTTGGGTGATTGAGCCTTTGCATTCTGTAGCTTGTTGAAAACGTATTTATTCACACAGGCTTTTGGTTCCAGTGTATTCTGAGGTGTGTTGATTTCTTTTTGATGGTTTATTTTATTTTCTTGTTTGTATGTTTTTGTGCAGCACTTTGTAACAGTTTGTTTAGAAAAGAATAATATAAATAAAATTAACTTTGGCCGCTTTGCTGTCAGATCATCCAAGTGATTTGGTTGGTGACTGATGAAGTTTGAAGGTTCCTTGTGAAGGTCTGGAGTTTCCTGATGAAAACCAAATGGTCCCGTTTCCTGGAATCCTTGAAGCAGCATCTGGGGGCCTTGGGGTTATATGGTTCCTTGAAGACATTCCCAGGGATACATAAATATGTTAACCTGGCCCCTGAGCTTCACTTGAACATCCCAGAGGCCCTTAGAGAGTCACTTTGCAGATTTTCAGAGGTCATAAAAATTATAGAACAGGTTGCACGTCTTAAGTCTCTCCATGCTTTCTGTAAAAAAAAAAAAAAAACTGGCATTCTTACAAAACGATGCATTTTTCATAACCACACTGTGCACAAATGTCCTCAGAGTGAAAAACTGTCCTCACTTCCACAGTGTGAAACTCGACCTAGTCCACACAAAGACAAACACACATACATACATTGTGTTTAAACAGTAGAAATTTCACACTCACACAGGACGGTGATTGTTGTCACGGTGATCCAAATGCTTCCTGCAGGAAGTGTGAGAAGAATGGCAGGAAGCTGAAGGTTGTGGAGGGTGGAGCTATGACTAATTGACTGCGGTTGTCATAGTAATACTGTGATGGCTAACCTGACTGCATCTGTATGTGTGTTCATCCACTTCAGATTAAAAGCTCAGAGGCTCTTATTCTGGAAGTATCTGTGGACCCCCTGCTTGGTTCTGATTGGTTAATAACACTAGTAGAACGGTAAAGGTCACACTATCAGTATTACTAGTATGATGAGCAGTATCAGTAATAAAATAAGTTATTAAAGAAGTGATACAAGCACTACTATCAGTTCAAGTAATACTACTAATACACAGAAAACCCAACTAGTACTGAAATTAATTTTATACATGATAATACCAGTGCTCCCAGCTAAGATGCTGGAGTGTGATCTCCAGTAAAAGCATTACTAGTAATACTAAGAGAAAATGGTGAGGAGTCAGAGAGGAGGGTAGCGGGCAGATGACAGTAGTACAGCGTCAGTAGACATAGTAGATTACAGACCAGATGAAACCGGACTGGACTTTTCTTCTTCAGAAAAAGAAAAAAACACCGTGAAGATCATCAGTGCGCGTTCATAAGAACGGGGTAACGGCGTCTGACTGTGGGAGAGAGGCACAGAAACACGGTGAACGTCTCCACAGCAGAGTTTTATTAGAAACTTTACACAAACTGAAGTCATCTCCGCAGGACATTTAGTGTTCGAGAGCTTTGAAGAAAAACTTAAACAGATCCCAGACACAGCAGATAAAGTACATGGGCAAGCTTCACACTGTAAATGCAGAATTAGAACTTAAGAACAAACATCACTGAGGTCAGAAAATCAACAGCACCTGTGAGGAAACCTCCAGCATCATGTTTCTGACAGTGATTATCACAGGTTTTCACCAGTCCTGTCCTGATGAAGACAAGCTCAGACTGCTGGGTTTAGTCTTCCATCACACAGTTGATGTTCTGACTGCAGTCGCTTGGCAGAGGCGTTCTGATAACACATCAGTGGCAGAGAGGAGACAAAACGAGTCAGTGACAGACTGAAAATGTTTGTCTGACACACGCTGGTGACAAACAGGAACACACCTGAGCTCTGAACCTGTTCAAGGGCCAAACCAGCGCGTTCACACAGTTTTTACCTCTTTAACAGCAAACTACGTTAGAAAACTCATTTTCCAACGCCTGCTTTTTCATTCATTTATTTTCTATCAGGAAACTAATAAGTCATATTACTTCTGCAGCAAAATGTCTGCAGTGTTTTGTCTCAGGATATTTAACAATTTTAATGTCAAAGTTTTACAATCGTTTAGAAATTAAACCAAAGCAAATGACGCCTGAAACAGCAGGAAAAAAAAGTGTGGCTTGAGATGCAACGTTATTCTGCAACATTCTGATTTTGTTCATTTGCACCAATCAAAATAATTCTAATAGCCACCACTTCCTGCTGCTGTTTCACATTAAATTCCTCACATAGACAAACCACTTACTATGAAGCATCCACAGGATGTTCTATAGCCTCACTGTTGTCAGGTCCAAGACTAAATGAAAAGGAAGTAATGACAATAATGCTGAGTGAGAACCCGCTGGTCTGGTCCTTACGTGGCTCAGCCCACACTCTTCACCTTTTATTTGAACTCTTCTAACAGGTCTGAAAACATACAAATACCCAGAAACACACACATCAGGAATAAAAGTATTTGCAGCACTTAGTCTGCACACAGAGCTTAAAGCGCGAGTCACTGTTGGCTGCGGCTGTGCAGCAGGCTGTGGTGGCTTGTTAGTTGCTTGGTTGGTTGAATGGTTGTTGTGGGAACTCAGGCAGCGAATGCAAAGTAAACCAATAAACATAATGCAGGCAGGTGAGCTGAAGGCAGGCAAGGTCAGGCGGCGCTGGAGACGGCGAGTTTCTTCAGGTGATCCATGAACACCTGGAGACTGACGTCGTCGGTCAGGATGGGAGCCCCAGACTCCTGCAGAGAGCACAGTTCATCAAAACTGGGACAGGTGCCCAGGGGTCAGAGGTCAACTTTAAAGGTGAGGTCTCACCTGTCCCCAGGCATACATGTTGTTGTGGGTCTGGGAGGGGTTCACTTTGGAGAGCAGGAAGCGAGCCTGGAGATCATCATCAGACAATCACAACTCTGCAGATGCAATTACTTTACAACTGTGTACTTTTACAGTGAAACAAACCGATCGACGGAGCTTCACCTTCATCAGGTGTGGCGTGTTAAATGTATACGGATCTGCTCACAGTGATGTGCTGTACTACAGTACACTGTATAGTACAGTCATGTTGTGCGGTACTGTGTTGAGGATAAACAATACTGTATACAATATATGGTATAATGTATGTACTGATATAGAACAGTACACACTGAGGTACATATGGTGTATATGTTGATGTATAACTCTAATAAGTAGAAGTACATGTGTGACAGTACATCAGTACATATACTGTAAATCAAAATTATATAGTATACACATATACAGCCAGTGGTCAGTTTATTAGGAACACTGATCACTGTGGAGGCTGGGGGTTGTATTGTTGTTCTACTGTACTGTGGAGCTGTGCATCTGTTTCTGGTGTTTGGCCTCACTGATGTAAGTGTACAAAACAACAGACATCATCACGCAGGTGAACAAACACCTCTGCGAAACGGTCTGAACACAAACTGAACATCACCGCCATGGAGCCGGCTTTATTACAGGTTACGGTTTGAAACAGGTGTTCCTAATAAACTGACCGCTGAGTGTATGTACAGCTGTGTGTTTATGCGTGTGTGCTAGCGCCCCCACCTGGCTGCCTCCATGTTCCGTGTCAATGTATCTGGGCATGGGGAAACGTGTGTGCAGCAGCTCCTGAGCATCGTCCACAGGAGCCTGGAGGAGATGTCTGAAGTTCTCATACTCGGGCATGTCCTGGTAGCCGGCCTTCCTCCACTGGGCTACAGTCTGCCACAGGGGACACACGAGGACATGCTTCATTGTCACGGTGTCTTACGTTTCTGACTCAGTCCTGTGAGATCGTCCAGTTTGCTCTGATCACACACCAGAGTCAAGGCACAAAACAATGTTTAAAGCTGCATTAATTCAGATCTCCCACACAGCCTGATAACCCCAGTGACAGTGGGACAGGATGTGGTGTCTCCCAGCTACACCCCCCCTCCATGACCCTCTGCTGCCTACAGCCTCCTGTTGTTATTCCAGCTTCTCCACCCTGTGTTGTCAAAGTACGGTCTGTAAATCAGCCCCGCCTGCCGCCTAGCCAAGGTTAGAAGAAGGGTTTTTCCAGCCAGTAGTCATGTCAAACAGCCATGGAGGAGCTCTGGGCAGCTAAAAGTCCGACTGGCCTCGCTCGAGGCCGTCACTGTGACAATAAACACAACACGCACTCAGCCTCGTTAGCTGTGCGCTGGGTTACTGAACCTGTGAGTGAGTGCTACAAATCAAATAATTGATTACTTTTCTGATGACTGCAGCACTATAAATCACTTCACCTGTGTGAAACAATCAAAGAAACCTGTTATTTTTCTCTTTTCCCATTCAAATACCGATGGGGGCACTGATCTGCAAACAGGTGATTAACCTTATGCACCATTCATCTGTGTCTGAGGTCCGTCCAGCTGTTAAAGAAAGAATTCAGGATCATGTTTCAGTGTGTCTGTACCTCTCCATGGTAGATGAGGATTTGGAAGAAAGTATCCATGAGCAGGATTCGGTCTGGCAGGATGCTGCTGCTGTCCAACAGGACTGGCTGGAACACACAACATCTGATCAGTCAGCTTCATCAGACACGGATCCATAACTCCATAAATGTTCTGTTTCTTAACATTAAAAAGCTTCATAATCAGTTTGGAGTTTCAGCCTTTTTATAGACGCTATGGACACACTCATTCAACGGACCACCTGAGGTATTTATACAGGTGAGTACAACAGTGTGCCCTGTACATGTTCAGGTGTGTATGAATACCTCAGGTGGTCCGTTGAATGAATAAGCATAGAGCACAGGTTGGATCATGATGAGCGCCTGAGTCAGGTCCTGTCTGTTGAACTGATGTCTGTAATAGGAACTCTCATCAGGACTGTTGTTGAACACCTGCAGGAAGGGAGAGCGCCGCAGGTGGAACATGAACTGAAACACAAAGACACAGGTAACACATCAGCATCAGGTTAGGTTTAGTGAAAAGCCCTTTCCAGGTGTTACGACAGCTGATTTATCAATAGACAAACAGCAAGTACAGTGTTAAACTGGTATAGCAGAGCATTATGGGATGCAGGTGTGGGTCACCTGAGGGTAGAGGGAGAAGGTCTCCGAGAATCTGAAGGAGTTCGGATCGTCTTTGTGATAATCTCCAAACTTCTGACACTGAACAGAAACAGATTCGAACAGAAGTCTTTACTTTTCTGAGGAGAAACATTCTCACTGCTCAGTTTCTTCTGATCTTGGTCTTCGTACCAGTCTGATGAGCTGTCGGTCCAACCACCTGAGGACATCTGGTCCCTCCTCCGTCTCTGCCCGGTACACCGCTAACCTCGCCATCAAGATGGCTGCCGCCTCCTGATCGAAGGACGCCGCAATGTTCTGAATCTGAGTCTGAGCATCTGCCCAGCTGAGTGAGGAAGAGAGGATGAGGAAAAAATGAAGTAGAGGGGGAAGCCGAGAGAGAAGGAGGAGAGATGGGAGAAGACGAGAGGATGCACAGGGTCAAAGGGGAGGAAAAGATGATAAGAAAGGAGAAAAGATGGAGGAAGAAGACAGGGTGAGAGTAAAGGGGTGAAAGAAGACGAGGACAAAGGAGGCAAGAGGACGGAGGACGGAGAGAAGGAAAAGAAGTGAGGAAAAGTAGAAAGAAGGAAGATGAAAAATTAAGAGGAAGGGAGACAGAAAGGTAAGAAAAGGAGTGAGGAAGGGGAGAAGGGCGAGGAGAAATCTCCAGTTAAATGTTCCCTCCACCAACACCGTCAGAAAAACTCCATCTCCATGGAAACCATGAAGCCTTACAGACTTAACATGTCAATGAACACATCACAGAAGTGACTGAAGCCTGTAGGTCTGGATTCAGCCTGTGTGTCTGTGTGTGCGTTGTCTTACTTCCTGGCTGTGGTGGTAACTCTGATGCGTCTCTGTCCTGACGAGTGTTGGTACTGGGTCACGAACTGGATTGCTCCACGGCCGCCCTGAGGGATCGGAGCGTTGTGCTGTAACATGCAAACAATAAACAGGAGCTGCAGATCAATAATCTGATCCAAACAAACTGTGTGATTAGACTGCTCACAGATTGACAGCAAACAAAATGAAAAACATTTGATCAGTTTTATTTTTACTGCAGGACACCAAACTGAGTAACAGCATCTAAAAAAAACAAACCTATCAGACTGTGCACATTTACGTCACATATTCTGTCATAAGCATCAAACTGATCCGGTCATTATTTTCCATGATGAATTCAGAGCATGTGATTGGCTGAGTGCAGCGTCGTGCAGCAGGTCTCTGAGTGGCAGAGCAGGTAAACGCCACAGGTGAAGACCATGCTGCTGCCTCTATCCAAGCTCGTGTTCTCATGTGATGCAGTTTCAGCTGCTGCTAACAAAGTGCTGTGGGTGGAAACAGACAATTGCCGACAGCAATGTGTCGTGCTGCCAGACACACGACACATTGACAGCACAAGGGAATACAGGTGACAGGAACACGCTGATGACAAGCAAACTCGAAGTAACATTTAGGAATACATACAAAATAACGTTTCTTTGTTTCCTAAAATAATTATCTGTTTCGGTGCATCCAGTTCACTTTTTCAAGACAGACATAAATCTATCGGACCACAGTGGTTCGGTGAGAGCCTTAAGTACTGTATATCTGGGTGTCGTCCATGTAGCTGTGACACTACACTCCTGGAAAATGAGGAAAAAGTAGAGCATGTACAGGTTGAATAGGAAGGGTCCAAGAATCATCCTTGTGGGACACCGTATTTCATGGTGGTTCTGTCAGATTCATAAATTACTGATACTATGTATCCCCTGTCCTCTAGATATGATCTGAACCACCTGAGATGGTTCCCAAGAGTCAGACCCAGTTTTCCATTCTATCTAGAAGTAATGCATGATGCACAGTGTCAAATGCTGCACTAAGATCTAATAGCATCAAGACTGTTAAGTTCCCTGAATTGTTATTTAAGCAAATGTCATTTAAAGTCTTTATGGGAGCAGGTTCAGTGCTACTGTACGATTGGAAATCTGACTGAAATCTATCGAGGATTTCATCTGTTTGCAGGAAGTGGTTGATTTAGTTAAAAACTACTTGATGAGTGGAGAGGGCTTCCATCAATGCAGCACTGACATTCTCATTAAGGTATCTTTTCTTGGCAATTTGAGACCTTAGCTGAATGAGTGAGGAAACTAAGGGCTCAAAGAAGATGCAGAAGCGATCGGACGGAGAAGGATCCCTGGTATTCACAGCAGGAACAGTCAGGCCCTTACTGATAGCTAAATCTAGAGAGCATGACCTCGAGTGCGAGTCGGGCAATTACATGCCATACTAGTTCTTTAGAAGTGCTATCACTGAGATTGTCTAAATGAATACTGAAGTCCCCAGTTAAAATAAAAGGGCTGAAATCAGTACAAATAAGTGACAGCAGTTCAGACAAGTCAATGAAATGTGCACAGTACTTAGAGGTTCTATAGACAGGAACTAATAATATGCTTGGTAAGGTTTTCAACACAGTACAGACACATTCAAAAGGATTAAATTCACCAAATGAAATCCGCTCACACTGAAATGTAGCCTTAGAACTAGAAGTAACACCACCCCGTTTGTTGACACTGGAAATACTATGGAAGTTGAAATTTGGGGGCTGTTTCGATGAATGTGCTGAAGAACATCAGAACCCAAACAGTGGTGAGTTTTTTAAAATCGATTCCAGGATTCTGGACAACACGTCTGCTATGATGCAGCTGGAGGCTTCTGAGTCAGCAGCACAGAAACATGGCTCTGTACCGAGCCGACCTGTGCGTCACTGCACCGCACCACCTGATTTACTCTGGTCACACAAAGCCTCAAACAGAAACACAACTGACTTGAGCTCCTTGGTGGTCTGAGGTTACACAGCAGTGGCTTGATGATAATGATTAGACACCCGAGTCAGACTGTATGACACATGTACACACACATTATCTGTTGTGTCAACACCAGCTGAACATCCAATATCCTGTGTGTGTGTGTGTCTCATTGTCTCAGCAGGTGACAGACAGGTGCACCACAGCAACGCTGCCTCTGAGGCGCAAACATACAGCAGTCTGTCTTCACACCCAAAGCTGATCAGACTCTGATGGTCTCAGATCAGATTTAAACACAACAAGAATCGATTGATACCAGCAACATCTGCTGATCATCTGGTCTGTCCTTCGACTCAGCTGTACAGAGAAGTCCGGAGACCGGTTTTCTTGGAGAACTCGATTGACGTGAACTCTCCTCCAACAAACAGTTCCAGGTAGAGCTGAAATGATGAGAACATCACTTCTGATAATTGATCAATGTTGTAGTTGGTTCCCACTTCTCAAGTGTGAGGATTTTCTGTTCATTTGATCTCATGTGACTGGAAACTGAATCTCTATGGGTTTGTAATTTATAGATCAAACGATAGTCATCAGAATAATCAGTAGCACAAATAATCGGTGGTTGTTGGTCTAGATCCATGGGCCAAAGAGGAGGCTAAAAGTTGTCTTTGTTGATTCCCGTTTAAGTTTTTACCTCACCCAAAGCACCATCCAGACTCCACCCTGATAGTTCCAGAGTCACTGACCAAGAGCAGGGGGACTTTTTGGGGGCCAGGAACCGATTCAGACCTGTGTTCCTGCAGTGGAAATACAGGCTGGTAGATTCTGTGCAGGTTTTACTTTATTTATATTTTAAACATGACTCAGGCTCAGTTGTCAAAGTTAAAGCTGATCCTAGGCCTGTAGTAACTGAGATACAAACCCCCACTTCTGTTCATCTGTTTATGTCAGAGACATTGGTAGAAAACCCTGGAGGACGTGTGGTGTTGTCAGTGTCCACTTTGTGAAGACCGGATTTAAACTTTGAGAGACAAAACAAACTTAAGAGAAGACGTAGAGGTGGAGCTGCGACAAGACATTCCTCACTTTAATTGTATCAGAGAAATGTATGCTTTAGGTTTCATTATGTTTTAAAACTGTAAAAGAGATAAAGGATTTTTTTCTCACATCCTCTGATGTCCCATCTGATCTGTAATCAGTGACCTACTGCACTTCCTGTCCTGTGAGTCCATTTGAAGATGGCAGACGTCCTGAGGACACTGTACACCACTCTGATGATTCTGTCGAGCGTGGCTTCCATTTGTGGGAATATCCTCCTCCTGCTGGTGCACCTCCTCAACAAGGAGCTCTGGTCCGACACACTGGGCCTCACCCTGAGCATCAGCCTCAGCGACCTGGCTCTCGGACTCTCCACCATCTCTGTCGGAGCTCACAACAGCCTCTGTCGGCCTGAGGGCTACCCCAGTGAGGGCGCCTTCTGTCAGGGCAGTGGCTTCATCTTCGTCCTCCTGCAGACCTCCTCCATCCATTCCCTAACCTGGGTCACTGTTGACAAATTCGCTGAGGTATGGTTCGCCCTCAGGTACAGCAGCATCTGGACAGCTGGACGGATACAGGCAGTACTAATCCTAATCTGGCTGTTCTGCCTGGTGAACGCCACTCTGCCCCTGCTGGGCTTCGGCAGCTATGTCTACAGCGAGTCACGGTTCCTCTGTTGCCTGAGCTTCACACCTGAAAACGGGTACTTTGTGGTGTTGTGGATGTGTTTGGGCATCGTGGTGCCAATCCTCACCACATGCTCTCTTTATGGATACATCATCTATGTAGCCAGGAAACAGGCCAGGAGAGGAACGTTCATGTGCAATGAGTTGCACTGCTTCTACGTTCCTTCCAATAATTATCTGAGGAGTTCCACTGTGATGGTCACAAGCTCAGGTGAGTTCATGCTACGCTCTGACAGATCACTGCACTTCTGTCTACATAAACAATATTTACTAAACCTGGAGCAATTTTAGAGATCCTAAAATATCCAAAGATCCCAAATCTGCTAGGTTCAGGCTGAACTTTGGGGAAATTTGTCTAAAAATGAAGCAAGTTGAATATTTCCATCTGATGAGAAATCTGAAGTTTTACAGAACCTACAGTAACTTGACATATCTCATATCACAGAGTTCAGGAAACTTCTGAGGCAAACGGAAGTAGTGCAAGAGTGAAAGGTTGTGAGAATGTGATGCAAAGCCACAGTCTGACTCTAAGGTTTAGACTTTAATATGATCTGTCAGTCTGCAGACACCACGAGAACAGATGCTGACAGAACATGTATAATGAAAAAAGTCCTAGATAAAACCTGAGTCTATAGACCAGAAACCAGATGTGTAACAGCTAAGGATCACCTCCATGTTTACCTTTATAACTCCCTCTCTTTACGGAGACTCACTGTGACATAAACACAGGGAAGGTCAAAGGTCACAGCAGCAGACAGCATGAATTGGAGACACTGAATAATAGGCTTTTGACCATTCCCAGACCTCTGCAGCTAGTCCCCAGACCTGCAGTTGGTTGTTTCTGATGTGCTCATCTGGTAACACACTTTTCTGGTTGCAGCATGTTTGCTGGTCTGCTGGCTACCCTACATCTCGGTGTGTCTGTATGAGACGTTCAGTGGTCAGCAGAGCCCTGCCATGACCTCTGCCCTCTCCACCTGGCTGGTTCTGACCAGTGCTGCCCTTAACCCTTGGATCACCTGCATGACACAGACGTAAGTATTACTCAGAGAAGGTAAAAACTCTAATGTAACTAGCCTGCTGACATCAGATGGTTCTATTACAGGAGTTACATAATGTGAAACAGCAAACAAACATCATGATCTTGCTTTAAATAAGTAATTTTGTCTGGAAATGTCCGTCTGTCCATGTGTCTCCAGCAGGTACAGGGCAGCAATGCGTAGGAGTGTCAGTAGGTTGATTCAGAGGTGTCCGTGCTTTGGGACACCTTTGGAGTCCTGCCCACAGAGCTCTCCCCTTCATCTGGACATGACCAATCACATCAGCACAACGTCAACATGTGCACCATTGTCGCTGAAAACATCAATGCCGACACCGCCATGACCAAAATTATCCAACACCATCAACACAACCTCCGCTACAACTTCTCTATTATCCTCATTGTGACCATCAGGCTGATCTGAGACAGAGTGCATTCTGTGAAATGTAGTTCCTCCTGTTTCAATATAATTGCTTTGAACATATTCCTGCTCCATTACATCCAGAGCTTTGATTAGAGTTGAGTTGACAAAGAAAGACAGATGAGTTCACACCCTGCTTATTGTCACGCGTGCACACAATTGACATGAAATTGGGTTCAGAGATTCACAGTTCCCAAAGGGTGAATACAGATAACCTTGGCAATCCTCTGTTTCCTCTTGCACCGTGAAGATTTCCCTGTGTACAACCCTTCAGGTCCTCACACAATATCTATAAAAGGTAAAAACCAAAACCTGAAATCCCACAAGCCTCAGCTGTATTTTGAGAATAAGCTGAAGTGGTTTAGCCTAGCGACACCATGAGTTAGCATAAGCATAAGCTTTATTGCCAAGTATTATCAAAAATATAAGAAATGTGACTCCAGCCCAGTGGCCCACAACATTCACAGTAATAAAAAACAAAACACAAACTATATACAAGTTAAAAAAGCAAACAGACTAGGTGTTCAAGAGTGCAATAGTCCGGGCGAAGAAACTGTTTCTGTATCTGGTTGTCCTGGCGTACAGTGACCTGTAGCACCGACCAGAGAGGAGGGGTTCAAACAGTGTGTGTCCAGGGAGTGAGGGGTCTGCAGCAATCTTCTCAGCCCTCTTTTTGAGGGCTGGAGTCTGTTCCTGTGCTCTTTGGTTGCTGAGCCAAACCGACAGTGATGGAGGTGCAGAGAACAGACTCGATGATTCCTCTGTGGAACTGTATCAGCAGCTCCTGGGGCAGGTCGAACTTCCTGAGCTGGAGCAGGAAGTACATCCTGCTGTGTCTTCTTGGTGATGGTCCTGATGTTGGACGTCCACTTCAGGTCCTGGGAGATAGTGGAGCCCAGGAACTTGAAGGACTTTACTGCTGATACAGTGCTGCCAAGTATGGTGAGTGGGGGTAAGGTGAGGGGGGTTCTTCCTGACTGTCATCTCCACTGTTTTGAGCGTGTTCAGCTCCAGGTTGTTGTGGCTACACCACAGGACCAGCTGCTTAACCTCCCGTCTGTAGACTGGTCTCATCTGAGACAATGATGAGTCAATGACCGTTGTATCATCAGCAAACTTTAGGAGCTTGACAGAGGGGTCCTTCGAGATGCAGTTGTTGGTGTAGAGTGAAAACAGCAGAGGGGAGAGCACACATCCCTGGGGGGCACCTGTGCTTATTGTCCGGGTGCTGGATGTGGTTTTCTCCAGCCTCACCTGCTGCTTCCTGTCTGTGAGAAAGCTAGTAATCCACTGACAGGTGGGGGCAGGCACAGTGAGCTGGGTCAGTTTGGAGTGGAGGATGTCCAGGATGATAGTGTTGAACGCTGAGCTGAAGTCCACAAAGAGGGCCCGTGCATAGGTCCCTGGGGAGTCGAGGTGTTGCAGGATGTAGTGCAGCGCCAAGTTCACTGCATCATCCCGTTTGTTTGGTAAGCAAACTGCAGGGAATCTAGCCGGGGGTCTGTGATTGCCTTCAGGTGGGCCAATACCAGTCTCTCAAAACACTTCAATGTCTACAAATGTCAGGGTGACAAATGTCTAGTAATTCAGTTCCCTGATGGAGGATTTCTTGGGAACTGGAATGATGGTGGAGCGTTTAAAACAAGAGGGAACCACACAAAGCTCCAGTGATCTACTGAAGACAAGAGCCAACTGCTCAGCACAGACTTCTAGACAGGAGGGGGTCGCACCATCTGGGCCTGGAGTCTTACTGATCTTTTGTTTCCTAAAAAAGCAATGCACATCTCTTTCACAGATCCTCGGAGGAGGTGGGCTAATGGGGGGGAGAGGTAGTCCTAGAGTAAGCAGCTACTGGTTGCGGGTCTAAGATGAGTTGAGAGAGGGGTGAGGAGTTCTAGCTCTCAAACCTACAATAAAACTCAATTAGCTCATTAGCCAACTGGTAGCTCTCCACAGAATCCTGTACCCAGCGATGTTCTGTAGGCTTCTCCACACTGACAACCAATCGTTGGCCCAAAACTGATTTTTCAGCCTTTCCAAGTAGCTTCTCTTTTCTCTGATCTCCTCTGTCAGTGTGTTTACGCGTGTTTATACAGGGTCCTGTCCCCACTCCTGTAGGCCTCCTCTTTGACATGACAAGGCAGTTTGAACTTCACTGTGAGCTTCACCAGGGTTTATTGTTATTGTATGTGCAGCTTTAGGTTTCTGCCTATAAGTGGGAATGAGGTGTATCATGCAGTGGTCTGAAAGCCCAAGGGCTGCACGGGGAACAGAGCGATAGGCCGTCCTTGATTACTGTGCAACAATGACATGTTGGCTGTATCTTATTACTTATTCACTTCATGGCTGTGGCTCATGAGGTAGGGCAGTCGTCTCCTGACCAGCAAGTTGGTGGTTCGACTCCCGGTCTCCCCGCATGCCTAAGTGTCCCTGAGCAAGACACTGAACCCCGAATTGCTCCTGGTGGCTTGACTAGCGCCGGTGCATGGCAGCTTGTCGTCATCAGTGTGTGAATGTTGTGTAACATCTGACAAATGTCTGCATTTTCTGATGGTGCAATGATGTGTAGGCTGTGTCCATGAGTCTGCAAGGTGCGAACTACAGTGGAAATGAAATGTTGTGCACCACAATGACGTGAAAGCACCGTAGCAGTGTGTGGTCACTCTGCTGAAGGCAGGTTGTGACAGAAACATGTCATCACTGCTGCACTGTTTCATTTTTCAGTTTTTGCATCTTGATGTTGTGATCATTTTCATTTCCGGCCTTATGGCGTTATTGCGTTGGGTGGGAAAGATGAGTGCATCTCTAATGAGACCAACCACAAAATTATCAGTGTATCATTATATGATCTAATCTGTAACCTTTGGTTAACTCACTGTTGTTCACTGTTTATCTTTCCACCATGTTATCCTCTGCTTAAGAAATCTTAAGCCTCATCAAAGTCCTCCTCTCTACTCTTATCGGTTTTCACCTTAGGGGCCAAGATGCTTTGTGAATAACTTCTCTTTACAAGGATCTAATCTCAACTTTTAAAGGGAAATCCTTAGAAAAGTCATAATTCTAAAAAACTTCGTCACTAGGTGTGACTCTTTGGGCTTAGGGGCTTTGTGAATACAGGTCCAGGTCTCCTTACATCGCCCCACCCAGTGACATCATTGCTGGATCATGAGTAAGGTTTGCTCTTACTAATTGATTTCCACCGGTGATCAATGAGGAGTTTTTGAGTAGATCTCAGACCAGCTGCTGACATGTAATAAACCAAACTGAGCGCGTCTAAAGGTCAGAGGTCAGGTGTTCATACCTGGTTGACGACCTCAAAGTAAAAAGCCAGTGTAGTGCTCGGGTCCAAACCACAGATCTTCCACTGACATGTTCCTCCGGTGCCGATCTCCTGCGAAGACACATGCAAAGAGTTGTAGTCAACCTGTAAACCTGTGCTGGAGATGAAGCCAGCTCAGGTGTATGATAAGGTCAAAGGTCAACTGTGTGCGTTACATACGTTCTCAGAGACACAGGGTCCTTTAGCGTTCAGAGATACACACGGTCCGATTGCTCCGGATACTTTGATCTCTCTGGACGTCTGAAACCAAACACAGCTGTGAGTCAATTCACCTGTAACCTAGGTGAGCTGTGGGCGTGGCCTGTGTGCACAGTGGGTCTTCTTCATTCCCAAGGCTTGACATTAAACTTTTTTAGCCACATGCCCTTCAGGTAAGTAGCCAAAATGTTTTACTTGCCCAATATCCAAAATTTCTTGCCCAAAATGGAAAATGTAGGTTATTAAAAAAATAAAATAAATGGGGTTTGGACAATTGTGGTAATTTATTAATGCACAAAACATATAATGTGCTGAAATAAGATAATAAAAGCCATTATCTTTCCAGAATGACACAAGGGCACTAAAAATTATGACAGCATGCATGCACAAATACTGTGGAAAATGAGGGGTTCTGTTATTTTAACCACTTTGTGAAAAATAAAACTGAAAACCAACTTGTATGGATGTATGGAGATGTTTCCCCTTACAAAATCATCTAAAGAACGCAAGGTTTGGCTTTAAATGCCCAGTAGTAGGGAAGAAAGATATCAAAGCGTTTTAAACATGCAGAGTCAAAGCCATCGTTCCTGAATGCCAAAATACACCAATCAGCCATAACATTAGGACCGCCTGCCTAACACCGTGTACACAGGACTCAGTGCACCATTTGGTCAGCACTCGTGCCACTCTGCAGCTCACTGTGCATCTTCTGTGAACTGGTTCTCTACCACAGTTTCGCTTCAGAGGGACCAGTGTACAGTATTTCTCATTTTCACCCATTTTCACAAAGATCCTAACAAAATTGACTCTTGAACAAGATGAATGAAATTTAAAAGCTGAATCTACTGTAGATCAACATCATCACTGAGCCCTGGGCGTCCATGACCCAGTTACCAGTCCACTGTCTGTCCTTCCTTAGACGCTGTTGGTAGGTACCAACCACCGCAGACCCAGGACACCCAACAAGACCTGCAGTTTGGGGGACGCTCTGACCCACTGGTCAGCCGTCACAGTCTGACCCTTGTCAAAGTCACTCGGATCCTTACGTTGCCCTTCTTTCCTGCTTCCAACACATCAACTTTGAGGAGCTGAATGTTCACCTGCTGCCTGATATGCCCCCCATACTGACAGGTGCCAGTGGAACGAGATAATCAATCCACCACCCTGTCAGTGGTCAATCATATGGCTGATCGCTGTATGTCTTTTCTTGATTCTCTAGCTGTGATATGTCACTGTTTCAGTTGTAATTTAACAGTTTTTCTAACCATAGGATATGATACCAATAACTTAGCATTAGCTTACATTTATGGAAAGCCTCTGTACTTAGCTAGCTGGAGCATAAACTCAATAGCCATTGAGAATTATGAACAGTGGGTTGGGCTCTGCATTTTTTAAACCATTTTAGAAATCTTTCTATAGGAATGTCCTTTGTCTTTTTGCTTTGTAACCATGCAGAGCTGCTGTTTCACCATTGCTTTTTTGTTTCATTGTTTTGCCAGGTGCTTGGCCAGTTTTGGGTGCTTGGAGGAACATTTTTAAAGAAAAACAGATGGCTGCTTGTTATTCCATTAGATACATAACATTAACTTAGTATGGTTGAGATCAGAACCGCTTCACAATGAGAAAGACGGCCTCTCATTGGTTGACAAGTCAGGAACACACCGGTTGACGAACTCAACCCAAGGGATCATGGAAGGCTAGTAGAAGGCTAACGACAACAGTTGTTTTCAGCATGGAAAAAATGGATACAATCACGTTTATTTTTCACTTGGACCAATCGGGTAACTGCATGACACATTCAGCTAGCCTGAACACAGAGTTTACTTTAATGTCGAGCCCTGATACCTTGACTTCTAGTGTGGCGGCGAAGGCCATCTTGAAGGATCCCTGGACATCTTTGGTGAAAACTCTCTGGAAGGTTTGTTTAAACAGAGACGTGTTGAAGGAGTCAGCCATCACCATGTAACCTCTGCAGAGACACAATCACACAGCCATACACAGGTGTGTTCATCTCTGTGACACGTCCACACCTGCTCACATCACATTAGTGCCCCGCCTATCATGTCACAAAAACACTGATGTGGAAATCTGTGGACTGGTCTGAGGGAAGAGGACTAGGGAGTGAATGAAGTCATGGGTGGGGTATAAACAGAAGGGTCATGGGTGGGGTATAAACAGAAACACGTGTGTACCCGGTGCAGTTTTCACAGCACTTCATCTCCAGCATGCCGGTCTGATCAAGAGCACAGGCGTAGATATCAATGACGTGACCGTTAGCAGAAGCTCTGTTAGCCAGAGACTCGTAGTGCTGCAACACAAAACACACAATGTTAATACTCAGACCTGGCCGCTGACCTGTACCATGTCAGCTGAGCCCAGACCTGACAATAATAAAAAGTGATGTGCTCTTCAGTAAATGTTATTACTAGCAAGAATTCAACAGTCAGAGTCAGTAGCTGTCACTCACCTTGGTGGCTTTCTTCATAAACTTGGCATTGTCCTTCTCGATGTCATGCCAGGACCTGATGGGGGTCTTCAGTTCATCTCCCACCACCATGCCGGGGCCCTGTGTCGCCGGGCCACTGATGAACGTCATGATCCGAGCACCCGTGTTTGGGAAGGTGCACTATGGGTAAAAAAAAAAAAAAAAAAAAAAAAAAAACCCCCACCCAAGGCCCGCGGAAAAAAAACCCACA
>NW_018128138.1:197130-202195 GCF_001952655.1 Monopterus albus
CGGTCAGGTTCATGTCGATCTTCTGCACTGGCTGCAGGAACCTGAGAGTAGAGTTCACACTGTGACTGATGACAAAGCCACGTAACTGCCTGAAACACTCTCTCTGCAGTTGGTGTCTTTTCCAGATCTCTCCCAGAGATTGCAGCCCTGACACCTCCTGGTTCTTCCTTCCTTCCATGGGGTTAAGACTCCCAGGGGCCTACTTATTCCTCTTTCAATTATTTTGTAGCTGCAGTGGTTGCAGGCATCACCACAAGCTGTTTCATTCATCTTGTAGTTTTAGTCAGTGTGAGACGGTTTGAGGCCGTGCATGCTGTTTGTGTATATTTACCTGTTGGACAGCGGCTGTTGAGCAGTCTGAGGTCCTCGTCCCTGGGTGGCTGCAGGTTTGGTCAGGCCAAGCATCTCCTACAGAGGCACCAACAATCCACAGTTAACACTAGACAACCCACAAGACCAACAGATAAGAGGAAATTCCTGACTGAGTGGAGACCCAACCAGCAAGGTCACTGATCAATCAGCTGATCACTGTCCTGATCATCTGATTGATCTGTTTATCCCCAGAATGTCAGACGCTAGGAAAAAGTCCCACTGTGACTCTCCAGAGCCAAAGGTGGCGTCTCCACACGTCTTGTTGTGTCCAACCAACAGATCCACAGAGACTCAGCTGATTCTCATGTCTGACAAAGAAAAGCATCAGCTCCTCACATTAAAGAAGGTGGAACCAGAACATGTCAGCGGCTGTTGCTACCCCCCCCACCCAACACACAGTCAGTTGTGTGTTTACACATGGTGCTTGTAATGCTAATGCTTGAGGTGTGAAGACATTTAACCAACTGCAGGTGACTGCTCTGCACACACCCTCTCCCCTCACGGTCTTGGTACTTGATTTTAGTACTACCTCCTGAGAGGTGCTGACATTTAGCTCGCAGGGCACGCCTCCAAAGTGGGCACCATAGTGGAATCAAACGCAGAATCTGTGATGACTGTTACTTGGTTCGACACATTTCAGTGGGTTTCTAGAATGGAAAAACCCTTTAGCCATGTCATCTACCTGGAGCTGCTTGGCGCTCAAGTCCTTGGTCCCTCTGAAGACGTAGCTCTTGGAGATTCCCTCACAGCCGAGCTCGTGGACCTGAACCATGCGCCCGAAGGTGATGAGTCCAACCAATGCGGTGGGGGGCAGCAGAGACAGGGACATCTGCAGAGACTCCTTCAGAGCCTGCAGGTCCTCGTCCTCCATACAGGTGTCCACCACATACAGGAAGACCAGCGGCATCTGAGGACCCCGCTGAGGACAGAGAGCAGGCAGGGTCACATATGTGATCATGCGTGTCTGCACCTGTCTCACTGTACCTACCTATCTGTCAATCGTACCTGGACCACATACTCAATAGAAGAGAACTGAGGCAGCAGCTCCGCGGGTTGGTTAACTTCAGAGATCCCAGCGTAGGATGGAGGAAACTGCAACACAACAAGCACACGACATTATCAGCACTCTGGACACCACTGCATCTGTGTCTGGGACTAACAACCAAAAAAGACTGCATCTGTGAAAGCAGAACCGCACCATAACGTCTGAGGGCGCTCTAAAAACATTTTGAGTGGTAGGCACTTATTTGCCATTTGTGCATAAACACAAGCTAGGCATATAGGAATTCTTGTGCAGCTCGCGCTTGGAGTCAAAAGCCAGAAAGAACACTTAGTCTTAAAAGAAAAAAAGTTACATAAAGGCAACAAAGCATTAAAACCACAATACACAAAAATAGAGTAATAGTATTGGTGTTTCAGGGTATGGAATTGGAGTCAAGTAAAGAGTTTAAAGCCAAAAGAATGACCATATAAAATTACCCAAGAATACAAAAGAACACAAAAAACAAGGATACCCAAGAAAACAAAAAAGTTGATAAAATTGTGGATACAGGAATAAGATAGGTAAAAATGGGGAGTTTCAGATATTGCACATGGTGTAATTGTATATGGTCTTCTACTTAGTAGGGTAATGAGGGGTTATTGCACAGGTTTTCCACATTGTATATTTACAATCAGTCTTACTGCGGCAGGGAAAAAGCAGTTGTAAAGTCTAGTTCTGTGTGTGATGATACTGTCCACCCTGCTGTGCCTGAGCAGTTTTTGTGTCTGAGCAGAGTGTGAGCTGGGTGGCATGGATCCCTGATTATGTTCTCTGCCCTTTTACAACAGCGCTGTGTGTACAGTGTGTCCATAGCAGGCAGTTCAGTCCCAGTGATCCTCTCTGCAGTCTCTGCCTGTGTGGTGTTAATCCATCAACTAGCCCTGTTGACATCTTGCCTACATCTTTGCTTCTAAGTAAGTTGGACTTGATTGGTCCTTGGATTGTGAAATTGTTAAATCTCTCACTTGAGACAGGATCTCTTCCTAGTTATTTTAAACATGCACTTGTTAATCCTATTCTTAAAAAGCCGACTCTCGACCATTCTGAGCCAAGAAACTACAGGCCAATATCAAAGCTTCCTTTTATGTCAAAAATCTTGGAAAAAGCGGTAGCAGGACAGCTGATCGCTTTTATGGAACAGAATAAACTATTTGACGAATTTCAGTCAGGGTTTCGTAAGATGCATTCTACTGAGACTGCTTTACTTAAAGTCTCAAATGACATAATGATGGCTGCAGACTCTGGTCGATATACAGTTCTGGTTTTATTAGATTTAACATCTGCCTTTGACACTATGGATCATGGAATTTTGATAAATCGGCTCCAGTCTGAGTTGGGGTTTTCTGGGTCTGTCCTTAAGTGGTTCTCTTCCTATCTTAGTGATCGAACTTTTAATGTGGCTATTAATAATGTTATGTCTGATGTGGCTGCTCTGCCCTGTGGAGTTCCACAGGGGTCGGTCTTGGGTCCTCTCTTTTTCTTATATATTTTATCTCTGGGTCAGATTATCTGGCGTTTTAAGAATGTGTCATATCATCTTTATGCAGATGATCTTCAAATTTACTGTTCTTTTAATGATTCAGTGTTTCACTTTTTAGCAATATTATTAGAGTGCTTGTCTTCCATCAAGAACTGGCTCAATAATAATTATCTTCACAAACTCCGATAAGACTGAAACTCTTATTGTTGCACCTGTTAACAAGTTTGCAGTAATTAAACAACACTTTGGTTTGCTGGGCTCCTCTGTCCAGTTGAGCCTGAGAAACCTTGGTGTTGTGGCAATGTCTCTTGATTGTCATATAAGACAATTAGTCAGGAACTGCTTTTATCATTTGAGAGATATTTCTAAATTAAGGAAGATTTTATCAAAGACGGATCTTGAAATGACTGTTCATTCTTTTATTTCTTCGCATATTGATTATTGTAACTCTATTTTTACTTGTTGTAATAAGTCTACTTTAAACCGACTTCAGGTTGTCCAGAATGCTGCTGCGAGGCTCCTCGCAGGAACCTCTAGATCAGCTCATATCACTCCGGTTTTGTACTCACTTCACTGGCTACCAGTCAAGGTCAGAGTTGATTTTAAAATTTTAGTGCTGACATTTAGGGCACTACATGGGCAGGTCCCCCAGTATATTACTGCTTTGTTGGTTTCATATTCTCCCAAACGTACCCTTCGTTCCTCAAATCAGCCCCTTTTGTTGGTCCCAAAAACTTGCTTTAAATCTCGGGAGGACCTGTCTTTTAAGGTGGTTGCTCCAAGATTATGGAATGCTCTGCCCTTGTCTTTACGTATGGCCGAATCTGTTGAGGGTTTTAAAAAGCAGCTGAAGACACATTTATTTAGACAGTTTTTTAATTGATTGGGTTTACAGATTTTTATGATCTGTTTTTATTCTGTTATTTGAATTGCTTTTAGGTTTTATGTATATTATTTGTGTTTATTATTATTACTACATGATCTTAAGCTGTAAAAGTTCTAACTGAAAAACCAGCCCCATTATAAAAACCCTACTGACTCACTACCACCTCCCTGAACATCACAGAGAAATCTGACTGGGACACATTTTGATATCAGTGGTTTTGGCATCACCAGCGTCTCTGACATAAAAATAAGGGAAGAGTTTCTCAGTGAAAGTGTCTCTGTGAGTGTAGATATGAGTCATGTCTTCAGCGTCGTAGAAGGACACCTGCCCCCAGTAATAGTCCAGCTGGACTCTGATCCTCTGGAGACTCTGCTTCATTCTGACAGTCTGACCAACACCATCAGTGTATTTTCCATCACGATGCAGTAAACACCAGATTCCATGTTCTGGTGAAGGATATCGCTCTCCCTTCCTGTCAAATGACTCATTGGCCAAACCCACAATCCAGTCAGGATGGTCTCCCACCTCCACCTCCCAGCTGTGTTTCCCTGAGCTGAAACCCTCAGAGCCCAGAACATTGGGATAATTACTGTTTCTCTCTGGGTGGTCAGGGAGCTGCTGACATGTGTCTTTAAGTCTCACACTGGTCAGATCATCAGACAGATGGAGCCAGGGGTTTGCAGTAAACCGCAACCGAAATAACCTTGGAAATCAACTGGACTTGGATTTCTAGATCAAAGACGTTTCACCTCTCATCCAAGAGGCTTCATCAGTTCTGACTGACTGGTGTTGAGTCGGAGATATTTATCCCCCTCGGTGTGGTTTCAGTCCTTAGACTCTGACCACCTGTCTTTCTGTCAGGAAGTCCAAAATCCAGGTACAGGTGGGAGTCGGGACACTGAGGTCTGTCATGTTCCCAATCAGCCTACCCGGGCGGATGGTGTTGAATGCAGAGCGGTAGTCTAGGAAGAGCATCCTAACTCAGTATCTGAGTGTGTGCAGACATGGATTTGTGAGTGCAAATACAAATTTGAGAGCGTAATCCAGGCCATGCATGCTCTTGTTTCCGATTCTGCACTCTTCGATTTCTCCACTGGGGTTTGTGTGAAAGTCTGTCCATGCCAAAAGGTTTGAAAATGCACTACAAAGGTTGTGAGTGCTCTTTGCAAATCAGACTTTGAGAGGACAGGAACACATTCGTAAGAGCAGAGTCAGATTTAAGAGCAAGGGATGATCCTCGCTGCTCACTCCAATCATCTGCTACGCTCATGATTCTACTCTCCCT
>NW_018128138.1:202279-208147 GCF_001952655.1 Monopterus albus
TCACAACTTCCTTTGTGCACTTTTTGGCATGGACAGACTTTCACAGAAGCCCCAGCAGAGAAATCTGAGAGTGCAGAATCAGAAACAAGAGAACGCATGGCCTGGATTACGCACTCAAATCTGTATTTGCACTTACAAATCAGTGTCTGCATGCTCTCAGATGCTGAAGTACAAAGTGAGTAGCACTAACAGTAGTTTGAGTGCCCTCAGACATTGTGGTGGGGATCTGCTTCCATACATATCAGGAACATGAAAGGATCTGGATTCAAGTAAAAGCCAGGACTAGTCCTCACAGGTGTGCATTTATTTACCTGGTTCCTCTGGTAGCAGAAATTACAGGCCCACAGTTTGGCCCTGTAGTCCACCTGGCTGCAACGCACAGACAGCTATTAACACACAGGTGTTAGACAAGTGCATGTTGGTGGATGTTAGACAGATGTAGGTTAGATATGTGGCTGTCAGACAGGTGAAAAACTGTTTACCACAGTGGGTTGAGCACGGCGCGGCAGGTGGCGCGGCTGCAGAGAACCGGTTCATACTGGATCGGGGGCAGGTCCGGTCTCTCCTTCAGCGGAGTGAACAGTGCCGCCACCGGCACCACCATTCGGGTCGCCTCCAACCGGCTGGACGGCCACACATTCCAGCTGAAACGCACGCCATCGCGCTCCTCATTCTGAGCAATGTACTCTGGGAAGGTTGTCATGGCAATACAGGGGGACAGCTGGGGGGGGGGGGGGGGGGCGGTGGTTTTTTTCAACACAGTGTTGAACCATGATTCTAATATTTCCCTGTGACTGTTCGATGCTTTTATTTTAGTATAAAATACAACTTTATATCTGTATTTTTTTTAGAATAAATATTACCCTAAGAACTGCCAACTGCAGACAAGATGGCTGACCTCAAACACAGTGTTGAACCATGATTCTAATATTTCCCTGTGACTGTTCGATGCTTTTATTTTAGTATAAAATACAACTTTATATCTGTATTTTTTTTAGAATAAATATTACCCTAAGAACTGCCAACTGCAGACAAGATGGCTGACCTCAAACACAGTGTTGAACCATGATTCTAATATTTCCCTGTGACTGTTCGATGCTTTTATTTTAGTATAAAATACAACTTTATATCTGTATTTTTTTTAGAATAAATATTACCCTAAGAACTGCCAACTGCAGACAAGATGGCTGACCTCAAACACAGTGTTGAACCATGATTCTAATATTTCCCTGTGACTGTTCGATGCTTTTATTTTAGTATAAAATACAACTTTATATCTGTATTTTTTTTAGAAAAAATATTACCCTAAGAACTGCCAACTGCAGACAAGATGGCTGACCTCAAACACAGTGTTGAACCATGATTCTAATATTTCCCATACAGATTGCTCCAGACACCCAAAATATATTATCCCTTTGTTATAAAAAGTAGAAATATCAAAAGCAATGTTACAAGAATAAATGGCGTTAGTAGAGGGAGAAAGCATCGAACAGTCACAGTTTCTGATGTGAACATTTGAAATGTCTCTTTCTGCTCCAGAGGACGAAGCTTTAACTTTAATGACTCCACCATGTTTCTTGCAGGACACACTGTTTGTTTGCAAGCTTTAAAACAACACGTAGGAGGATAAAATGTACAGAAATATAAGCAAACAGTTACATGTAGAAATAAAATGAGGATCATTTTAAAACATTAACAAACTCGTACAGAGTCTGGCTGGAAGCCTGATCCTCTCTCTGCTGGGTGTGTTCGGTCTGGGGAACCTGGACTCTCAGGTTTTAGAACGTCTTTAGAGTTAAACCCGTTTTTATAAACTACTAAGGAGTAGAAAGTACTTCCATCCAAAAGGTACCTGCAGCACAGGCATATTTAAATATACTTCAAAGTTGTACTTCGGTATAGTAGGCTACTGGAACAAATGTAGTAGCTACAAGTACTCGTGCTAGTTTCCACCGCTACCATTTATAATCAGCAGAGTGCAGGTAATCAATGACAGCTGATAATCAATGGGATCAGCGGTAATCCCTAACTTTATATGTTAAAGGCCAGAATGCCGCGACGATAATCAGGTACATGCATGACGCAACAGTATCTTTGTGTTGGTGTCTCACCTAATCCCGAAGGTTTTAACTCCGATTGGAACAAAATAAAAAAGGATTTTATTCTGAGTTTTCACCTCAGTTGACCCAAGAGCTAACGGCTAGAGGCAGCTAAATCCGCAAATAACCTGCAGCATCATAAACGTCACACCGAGGGCACGTGCAGGGTGTACAGACAGGCAGGTGGAGGTGAACATCTGTCAGGTCCAGGTGAATCTGTATAAGGTTAATCCACAACTTACCACTGCTCTGCCGCCGCTGCTGATCCTCTCTACTGACAACGAAGCAAAACAAT
Source organism: Monopterus albus (assembly GCF_001952655.1). NCBI lineage: Eukaryota > Metazoa > Chordata > Actinopteri > Synbranchiformes > Synbranchidae > Monopterus > Monopterus albus. The sequence continues at coordinate 204,674 of NW_018128138.1, forward strand.
ATGGCGGCTACGCCACGTCAAGACAAAGAGCGCACAAACATATTGATGTCTCACTCTGAGGGAAATTCAGAAACCATATTAATGACCAAGTAGAGGACGTTGACGGCGGGGTGGGAGGATGACTTCTGCTAAAGCTAAAGCTATGAATGGATCACTGAGTGGACCTCTGTTTTAAGTGGCTGCGCAAAGTTTTGTTGGAAGTCAGTCAAAACACTTAAAAAAAGCACAAAACAAACATAGAAACACGAAAGGGGGTGACTGTGATTCAGTGGGTAGAACTGCCGTCTCCCAACCCGGGGCCCGGGCGTTCGATTCTCGGTACATGCAGTCGAAGTGTCCTTGGGCAAGGCACTGAACCTCAATCTGCTCCCGATGGTTAGAGCCATCGGTTGAGTTGGCGCCGCAGATGGCTGCCTCGGTTCTGTACCAGAAACAAATTCCTTGTGTGTAACATACTTGGCCAAATAAAGGTGATTATTATTATTATTATCCTTAGAAACAACATCCAGTTGACCAAAGTACTTTACATGGGCAGAATAAGATCACAATAAATAACTAAAATAGAATAAATAAGATCAACACAAGAATAAAACAGCACAATAACAGACACACAAATGGCATACAGTCAATAAATTAAAAGAAAAGCATGAGGCCCTACTAAATATTAAAGGCCAAGGCAAATAAATGTTTTAAGCAATGATTTAAAAGCAGTCAAGTCGGTAGCCGATATAACATTGAGAGGTAAAGTTTTCCACAATCTAGGGGCTGTAACAGTAAAAGCACAGTCACAAAATTATGAGGAAAGAGATCGCATGCCTAAGTGTCCCTGAGCAAGACACTGAACCCCGAATTGCTCCCGGTGGCTTGACTAGCGCCGTTGTGTGGCAGCCTGTCTTCATCGGTGTGTGAATGTTGTGTGTGAATGGTGTATGATCTCCTGTAAAGCGCTTTGGCCAGTGCAACACACTGTGGGAAAATGCGCTATATAAATACAGTCCATTTACTATTTGTTTGTAAGTAGTGTACCTGTAAATTCTTACAGACTCCAGACATAGAGGTTACGTCAGGTTAAAGAGTCCACATTCCACATCAGAGTGGATCACCTTGATAATAAAAGATCTTTGATCGTTTCTCACCAGGTTTCAGAGATAAAAATCTAAATTTGTTGGTTTCTACAGAAATCACAACCAAACTAATTAAAGAAGAATGGAATGTGAAGCCCAGTAAAAATAAAAAAATATTGCTATAGTTTGAATGATAAACATCAAATTAAACCTGAACAATTCACCATCTTTTTACTTAGAGTTTTTCCTTCCCGCTGTCACCAAGTGGTTGCTAAAAGGGGGTTGTTGGGTTTTCCTCTATAACACTATGAGGCCTAGACCTGACTATGTCAAGTGTCCTGAGATGATTGTTGTTGTGAATTGGTGCTATACAAATAAATTTGATTATACTTTCAACTTACTTCACACCATCTCAGGGTTGTCCTACCACCAAAATAGTAATGAAATAAATACACTGCACGTTTAAAATGGTGCAATAAAAATGTTTATTATATGACAAAATACTGTCACTAACTAAATGTCTCCATCATCGTTAGCTCATCCAATCAAGACCGACTGCCCCGTTGAAACGTTATACACAAACTGATACAGAATTAAATTAAGGAGGCCCATAAACAACTAGCAACAACAATCTTCCTCCTCCTCTTCATCATTTAAAGCAATATTCCAACTTATTTTCTTCAGATAAAAACAGTGAAGAAGCTTCTCAAAAATGTTGAACTGCTCCTGGACATGATTTTCTAAAAGCAGAAATCAGTTTCTCAGTGAAACGCAGCAAAGGATGAGAAGTCAAACATCCTCCCTTTATTTTGTCTTTCTACACCTTTCGCTTTCTCTAAGCTCCATCTGTATCCATCAGGAGGCGGTGCCATAAGGGTTTTTTTTTTTTACATTTAAAGGCAGCTGATTAGTCGGTGGTCACATGTTGTTGAATCCCATCATGCCTTTCATGTTTCCAGCAGCACCCTGCTGAAACTGACGCATCATTGACTGAAGACCGGCCATACCACCTTAAAAACAGAAACACAGACTTAGTTCTTATTTATCAACATTTTAAAGATGTTTCCAGCAGCTCCATATTTTAATTTATTGATAAACTGTTCTCGGGATTATGTACAGCTGTGCTCATGCTACTGGAGGAGGATGTCTCACCCATGTGATGCAGGACTCGGGGGTCCATCATTTTGGCCATCTGCTGGTTCAGTTTGGCCATCTGAGACGGGTTCACATTCTTGGACATGTCTCCTCCTGAAACACAAACGTCTTAGTCAGATATGGGTTCAAACTTGAGATAAATCCCAATTCCACTAACTGCGTCCACGTTTCCCTCACTTGCACCTTTGCCTTGCATCTTAGCCCTGTCCATGTAGGACATAAGGAGAAGATGCAACGAGAGAAGATATAAGGAAGCATGTTTTAACTGACTTGACACATCTTTTCCTCCGATCCTTAATGTGAAGCATCCAATCACAAAGTGATCTCCAATAAAGGAGCATGTCAATCTGTTACACACTTCAGTGAAGGATGCACAAGTGTATCCTTGGTTTTAGCCCCTTGCTCCTCAGAGCAGAAATCAAAGCTTTGGGATGTTCATCATGGTGGACCAGAATGACTTCTGGATCGAGGACCAAGGAATGATAAAATGAAAGAATGGGGATTCACGTCTGGACTCCTCAGCCTGCCTGCTGCTGCTGCTTCTTCTTCTTCCATCTGGCTACACCTGTATGGGCCTCATGTACACCTCCTACACACACTGAGAAACCACCCAGGCTCCAAAGACCTAGTCCCTCCATCGCTGGGACCTGGGCTTACCTTTGAATAGCCCCTTGATACCCCCCATCTTCTTGACCATCTGGGCAAACTTGGTGTACTGAGTCAGCAGCTCCTGGACGTCTCTGGTGGCGACCCCCGACCCCCGGGCCACCCGCTGGATCCTGTTTGGCTGCTTACTGAACAGCTTTGCTCCATCCTTACTGTCCAGCTCTGCAGAGACACAACATTAACCAGGCAAACCAGTCAGATGTCAGCTTGAAATCTGACGGTGTTGTCTCACATGTATCTCATACATCACATATCCTGTGGTTTGTCTGTGAGCTGACTTCAGATCACACCTGCAAACTCTTCGGTTTACCTGCAGCACCTGTGATGTCATTCACTGCTGTCAGTCTGTCTGGTCCAGGCTGGCCACAGTTCACTGTGTCATGATATTACTGTAGTGCTTCCACAGTGGGATTGCAGCGGTACACTGGTTTCATGGTGCACCACGGTATGAAAACTGACGGTTATTATACCGTGCACATTTGCTTATTACAGGTGGTGAGGGAAAAAAAAAAGAAACAAAACAAAACAAAACAAACAAAAAAAACAACAAAAAAAAAAACGTGCACACCTTTATTCCCCGACTGCCTGT
>NW_018128138.1:208991-210964 GCF_001952655.1 Monopterus albus
CACCTTTCTTCCCCGACTGCCTGTCAGACTCTGCACCGGACGCCACATGCACACATGCAGCAGACAAATGGCAGAGAGGACAAGGCTGAAATCACCAAACTCCATCCGCCAGAAAAGAAACTTAGACCAGCAGCACAGAACTAGTTTGGATATCTCAGAAACGGACACCTTCGAGAGCACCGCCTCTCCATACAGCTCAGAGTGCGTGTCCCGTTTATAGCTTTAATCCCAAACAATAAAACGTGAGAGTATGTCAGTTAAAATACACTCTAGAAATAATTTTCAACATTGTGTGTTCGTTCACTTATCTCTGACTCACAAAAGGGCTCACACTGATCCTCATGCGACACAAAGACACACTGCAACCTTCCTGGCTCTGGGGGCTGACATGAGTCACGGCACGAGGGTGATGGTAAAGACAGGACCAGTCTGGCTATGCTGTCGCACACACCTGCATTATATTAGCAACTACTTTCATAATCGTTTAGAGCATTGTGACGGCATGTCTACTGCCGGGATAATTACAAACCAGTTAGTCAGCTGATGGAGAAAATAATCAGCAGATTTAATGAAAATAATCAATAGTTGTACTTGAATCCCAACAAGACCAGAAGAGCTGCACCAGTGTGGTATTAGTACTTTTAAGTAAAGGATGTGAATACTTCCTCTACTACCTGTGCTAACATGCTTTACCTATACAACATGTTCTAGTTATGTGCTCTTTTTAAAATCATGTTTATAATTCAGTTTCTTCTTCAGGGTCAGTCTAGTGCTGCAGTCCAGCTCAGTCATCTGTCACAGTCACCTGCAGTAAAAAAGACCCTTTTGTTTTCATTCCTTTAAGAGTCACTGTAGCCGATAATAATAGTACCCGTGGAATTCTGGGAAACGATCATATTTTCTGAGACTGTTATCATACCGTGAAAACCTCTGTTACAACCCTACTCCACAGTGCTGTGAGTAACCTACAGAGAAATGTGTACGCTGCTCCACAGCCCCAGTCTCTGGACCACTGGGAAAACCTTAATGTACATGTCAAATGTCTTCATTACAACCGAGTGACCATGTTTGGAGTTTTATCACAGACACACAGGCTGAAAACCCTGCGATTAAAGGGCAACAGCAGCTATATGGCTCTCATCAGTGAAGCACAGGGATGTGACGATACACAATACTGGGTTCACAAGAATGACACATGATTTCAACACCATTTTCCAGAAATCATTAATGATGGAATACAGTGGGTACAGAAAGTATTCAGACCCCCTTAAAATTTTCATTCTTTGTTATATTGCAGCCATATGCTAAAATCATTTAAGTTAATTTTTTCCTCATTAATGTACACACAGCACCCCATATTGACAGAAAAACACAGAATGTTTGACATTTTTGCAGATTTATTAAAAAAGAAAAACTGAAATATCACATGGTCATAAGTATTCAGACCCTTTGCTGTGACACTCGTATATTTAACTTAGGTGCTGTCCATTTCTTCTGATCATCCCAGAGATGGTTCTACACCTTCATTTGAGTCCAGCTGTGTTTGATTATACTGATTGGACGTGATTAGGAAAAGCCACACACCTGTCTATATAAGACCCTACAGCTCACAGTGCATGTCAGAGCAAATGAGAATCATGAAGTCAAAGGAACTGCCTGAAGAGCTCAGAGACAGAATTGTGGCAAAGCACAGATCTGGCCAAGGTTACAAAAAAAATTTCTGCTGCACTTAAGGTTCCTAAGAGCACAGTGGCCTCCATAATCCTTAAATGGAAGACGTTTGGGACGACCAGAACCCTTCCTAGAGCTGGCCATCCGGCCAAACTGAGCTATCGGGGGAGAAGAGCCTTGGTGAGAGAGGTACAGAAGAACCCAAAGATGACTGTGGCTGAGCTCCAGAGATGCAGTCGGGAGATGGGAGAAAGTTGTAGAAAGTCAAAGAAAGTCAACCATCACTGCAGCCCTCCACCAGT
>NW_018128138.1:211425-241336 GCF_001952655.1 Monopterus albus
TGACTGTTCTTGAATGGTCCAGCCAGAGCCCTGACTTAAACCCAATTGAGCATCTCTGGAGAGACCTGAAAATGGCTGTCCACCAACGTTTACCATCCAACCTGACAGAACTGGAGAGGATCTGCAAGGAGGAATGGCAGAGGATCCCCAAATGCAGGTGTGAAAAACTTGTTGCATCATTCCTAAAAAGACTCATGGCTGTATTAGCTCAAAAGGGTGCTTCTACTAAATACTGAGCAAAGGGTCTGAATACTTATGACCATGTGATATTTCAGTTTTTCTTTTTTAATAAATCTACAAAAATGTCAAACATTCTGTGTTTTTCTGTCAATATGGGGTGCTGTGTGTACATTAATGAGGAAAAAAATGAACTTAAATGATTTTAGCATATGGCTGCAATATAACAAAGAGTGAAACATTTAAGGGGGTCTGAATACTTTCCGTACCCACTGTATATCATCATGTTTTCATATCACGAGGTCTCATCACACCCCTAGAGAAGCGATTTATCAAAGTGAGACTGTGTTACAATGCAGCGTGTGTGTGTCTTACCCTGGTCATTCATGCTGTCCATGATGGTCATCAACTTCTTCAGCCTGGCCATTGATTCCTGTTCATTTCCTTTACTCATGAAGTCTGTGCCAAACCCAGGAATCATACCCTGAACACAACACAGACACACAACACAGTGAACCACATTTACACACTCTCAGCTTCTTCAGGGTTCCGGATCTGGTAAAGAAAACACAAATCTGTAAGACTTGCAATGCCTTGAGTCCAAGTCACAACACTATAAGTCTAAAGCTGTGTCCACATCCCAGATCTGGGCCACCTGTGTATGTGCTCCTAGACCTGATTCCTCTCCGACCTCTGACTGTGCAGCGCCGTCAGAACGGTCAGATCAGAAGTGGTCGTTTTAACGTCTCCTCCTCTGCACATACGGCCTGTCGCCATCATTCGGCGTCGGCCCCTCACAGACCGGTAACAATAAACATGGAGGAGAGCAACGACAGTGACGGGGTCAGTGGAGAGACCAGGACGTTTCACATGTGGTGGACGTTTATGGAGGAGCTTCTGATCAGGCCAAACTGGAAGGAACATGTCATAACCCAGTGGTTTGGGAGGAAACTGGGCCATTTGATCGTCGCACACACCACCTGGTTGTTATTCTTGTGCGCACGTGGCTCACATTTCAGTTATACATGTGCATGTGTGGCAGTTTAGGAGCTTAGCGGTGTTCACACCGGAACTGGGTACATGGTACTGACACACATGGACGGGAAGCAGGGACACAAAGATCAGAGCTGAGCGTTAAGGCTTGTGAAAGTAGCCTATGTCCATAACTGTTGTAATGTGTCACAAGTTTACATCATGTGTCACATGACTGAAGTACAGATTATGTGACTCGGTTTCAGGTGCAGCAGTTGAGTGGTCGTGTGTTTACCATGATCTGTCCAAAGGGCCCCATCTTCATGATGTTCTGAAACTGCTCGTACATGTCTCTGAGGGTGAACTGCCCTGAAGGTCAGAGGTTACAGGTCAATCATTATACCCACAATGCACTGCATATTCTCCGGGTGTGTTTGTCTAGTGTCTCACCGTGTTTGAGTTTGTCGATCAGCTCCTCATTGTCGTCCAATTTCAGCTCGTTCACTCTGTCGATCAACCCTTCGATATCGCCCATACCTAACAGGAAGAGAAGTTATTGACCGTTTCCATGGAAATGCAGAGGATACTGACAACGTGAATAACAATAAACATGGAGTGCCTGACATGTTATAAACCAAATGATTAACTGAGTCATCAGGAAAAGATCCTTAGCAAAAATTAACATTGGAACAGTACTGAAGTATTCAATCAATCATTGTTAAATTAACTGATGACTTATTATATTCAGATATTTACTGAAATATTTGATTTTCATTCAAATTTTTTAGGATCACTGACTGCTGCTGTTTCAAAATCTTGGTGAATTTTTCAGTTGACAAATTTGTCCCGATTATTTCCTGTAGTCCAGAGGTTTAGGTTTCATTGTTTTTGCTTCATTTCAGTATCAACATGTCTCCAGTCCAACGTGAGTAGACTGTTCAGCTCTAACAATGAACGCAAGTTTCTAAACATAGACACCTGTGAACCATAAAAAACCCAGGTTCTAAAACTTTACCATTAAAAAAAAGGGCTTTTGAAAATGTGAAAAATTCACACAGATATTTCACTACAGAGTTCATCACTCAGTAGCGACTAAACTATTTCAAAGTTTTCAGCTGCATGTAACATCCGGATCTTTGCTGGTCCAGCTGAGCCTGAACAGGACCCGGTGTCAGGAAGTGTCTGCTGTGACACGTGAAGGTGTTACCGAGCAGTTTGCTGATGAACGGCTGAGTCTTGAACGGCTCAAAGTCATCGATGTGTTCTCCTGTGCCGATGAAGATGATGGGACTCCTGGTGGCCGCCACGCTGACAGGGAACAGCAGAAGAAGGAGAGCATTAACATCCACCTGAGAGCTGCTGTGATGTCATCATGCAGAAGAGGATGATGGTCTTACGCGCTCAGAGCTCCTCCTCCTTTAGCGTGTCCATCCAGCTTGGTGACAATCACAGATGCTATGTCCACTTTGTCTTTGAAGGCTTTAGCCTGAGACTCACACGCCTGACCAATTGACGCATCCATCACGTACACAATGTTGTCTGGTTGCTAGGGAAACACCAGGAGAGAAAACATCTGGCAGGTCTGAGACCAGCAGAGGGACCTGAACACACCACTGCAGGGAACTAACTACACGTACTCTGTGGCGGTGCATTCAGGTACTAACCACAGACCACTTCACACACCTACAGTCCTTTCAGTCAGACCTGGGGTGGTGCGTTCAGGTACTCACCACTGCATTAGAGACTTGTAGCATCTCTTCAAACAGCGAGTCTTCCTGTTTGTGTCGTCCGCTCGTGTCCACAATGATGATCTCAAAGTTCTCGGCTTTAAACTTCTCTACGCCTTCTGAAGCGATCACCACTGGGTCCATCTCTGTGTAACTGAACAGAACATACAGGGTTAACAGCCAGTACCTGAACACGACACAGAGACAGGACAGCAGAGGACTGAGGAGTGACTCACCTGCCATAGAAGGGGATCCTGGCTTTGGTGGCGTTTTGTTTCAGCTGATCGAAGGCACCTGACAGAGAGAGACCAGTATTAGCATGAAAAATGTGTTCCAGAGAAAATGTGATGTGATGACAAGTGCTAAAATGCCCAACAAACTAAAAGAATCAAAGTTGAAACATGCTCAATTAAAGAACAACTCTGAATCCACACAGACTGTCCTGAGTTATAGCACCACAGGGGGCTGTGTTGGCGGGGGTGCTGGTTCACTTAGCAGTGAAATCCAGGAAGTCCAGTTGGATGAACAGATTCATTTCAATCTTATTACTAGGGCTGCATGATAAATTGTTTTGTGAGCGTGATTTAGATCCCTGTGTGATCTCAGTCTCACGTGACAATGAGTCTGCCATGTTTGCATTAGCAGGGAGATGCCTTGCAACAAATCAAGTGCTTATTTTTCCTCGCTAAGCTGCGTTAACCAACAGCAGGAAGGCGTTATATCACGTGATGAGCTGTAGACAGGAAGAGAAGGCCTATTCACAAACCGATCCACTGTGTTTGACAATATGAACGATATTCTGTACTATTTTTTAAACGCTGTGCTGCCTGCCCCGTGGACCTAGCGCCAAATAGCAGTTGATGCAGAAATAAATCACTTTGTAGTTATTGGTTAACGCAGCTTCGCAAGGAAAAGGGAGCAGTTGGTTTGATGCAAGGGACCCCACTGCTAACGCAAACATGGCAGAATCATCGTCACTGAGACTGTACAGGGATCTAAATCAAGCTCAGACAACGACTTATCGTGCAGCCCTACTTACTACACACTAGAACACAGCACACTGGTTTGTGACACACACTCAAAGGACGGCTGCAGCTGTTTTATGTTTGTCATGACAATCTCACGGCTAACAGCAAGGATACGGGGTTCACATTACAAAGGAATATGCACCTGGACAATCACGTGCATGTGCATTGCCAGTGCAGCATCTTGCTGGATAATGTCACATTGAAGAAAAAAAGGGAAGTTGACAAAAACTCAAACTTATGCAAATGGAATGCGAGCGACAGCCAGCTCAGATCATCTCGATTCCAGCGGAAAGAGAAGCAGAGTCATTCTCTGCTCCTCAAAGGTTGGAAATTTAAAAAAAAAAGGATGAAAAGATCACTGTCACAATGTTCAGCTTCTCCATTAACTATGACAAAGAATAACAGGTGGAAACAAATTGCAGACTTTGTTGGTGTGACAGGTACATCAGGAAACACCTGTTTAGTCGGAGCAGAGGATGGAAATGTTCAACACAACTATGAACTGATGAGAGGCCACATACTGACACTACTCCATGTGTGCATGTGAATGCAGTGTTGTGTCAAGGTGAGCAAAGCGTCACATCAGGTGACCCAAGACGAGTGGCAAGTGCCGCGTTGCATCAAGTGACCAAAGGTGAGCAAAGCGTCACATCAGGTGGTTTGAAAGCACCTTAAGTGTTTACCTGCTCTGAAGGTGTCGGCACAAATCAGACAGGTCTTCCAGCCTTTCCTCTGGTAATAATAAGCCAGCTGAAAGAAACACAGCAGAGTAAGAACAGAGAGCAGGGGCCGCTCTACACCAAACAACAACCTGTAATAGGAGAGGAGGCAGGATTAAGCCTCAAGTGTGTGACATCACCTTGGAGCAGGTTGTAGTTTTCCCGCTGCCCTGCAGACCGACAAACATGATTACGTTGTTCTTTCCTTTAGTGGGAGTCCAGGCCTTCACACCAGGGTCCACCAGCTGCAAATACACACATAAAACACAACACACACAGGGTATATACACAGCACATACACGGTCATCAACTTTTCCGCTGGAGTATTTCTTTACAAAAATCATTTATATTACACAACTTTACTACAAAAAATATTACCTTTTAGAGCTTGTTTCCCACAGTTACCTAATTTGTTGTCTTTATTTTTTATGTGCATGACTCCACCTGTTTCACTGCCCGACACCAAAGCTCCGAAGCTTATCTCACTCCTGTTTCAACACATCGTGTCAAAGCTCGTATCAAATGAAAAAACCCATGACCGGTTACGTCTGAAGCTACAAACGCCTTCACTAAGTCAGTTTGGAACGCTTCAGCTAAACTAAGTGATCTCGGCACATTAGAGGAATAATAAGAGAATCACTGAGGAGCACGGCCACGTTCACTAGAAAGACAATCATGAGAAGGTTTGTACCTGATACCAAGTACTAATCTAAACAGACGTAATGAATCTTGTTCTCCAGTCACATAACATTGTGAAAACTTTACATAAGCATCAACCATAAAGCTAGAATGCATCAGGGACACTGGACCTTCGCTGAATCAAAGCTGCTGCACAAGTTCATTTTTACTGATTCACAAAATACCCCAGATATCTGACTAGTGTTCAGAAAGAGTCATGGAAAACCCAAGGCTGGATTCTCCGATTCTTCCAGAACTTTTCCAGGCCTGACCTTGACGAGCTCCTTGAAGACGGCGTGTTGGATCATCCTCCTTTTGTTCAGGCCTGAAGCCATCTCCTCCAGGTCTATGGCAGACCTGCAAGGACACACACAGGGGACAGAGATCACCAACAGCTGCTGGACTGGACTGAACCAGGTTTAGCTCCTGGACCAGGACTCACTTGACGTTCTCTCTCAGCTGTTTGACCAGTCTGATGTTGACATCGGCCTCCAGCAGAGCAGCACACACCTCCTTCAACATGGCATTTAACACCTGAAACACACAGACATGCAAGATCATGGCCTCACACTGGTTTCTGGGAATCTCAGAGTTTCAGTGACCTCAGGAGAATGTGTATTTGGTGTGGCACACAAAGGTGCACAACAATACACATAACAATATGTCATTCAGCTGCATGGTCAATGAATCCCTTATTAAGTTATTTAGTTCTGTTTAGCCTCCATTTCTTCCCGTCATTTAGTTCTGTTTAGCCTCCATTTCTTCTCCGACTCTACAGATATTGACAAAAAAAAAACAGATGTGTGAAAATTCCACAACAAACATGGCAGACAGGTTTAAACGCTCCAAAGTTAAGTTAAGTTAATGCGATATCAAGTCCTGTGTTTAACCGATTCTATGGCAGAAAGGTTTAAACGCTCCAAAATTAAGTTAAGTTAATGTGATATCAAGTCCTGTGTTTAACCGATTCTGTCCAGCATTTTACAGTCAGCCCTGGTATTCCTGTTGATGACGTGAGGGGGACGAGTGCTCCGCCTCAGCCTGCCGCCACTGTTATACTGTGTTCCATCAGCGTCAGACTCTGGGGCCTGCAGCAGCGTGACAACCAGCTCACCTGCAGCTGATGCTCAGGACATCAGAGTCTTACTGAGTCGATACTGACTGAATGATACAGCAGAAGTGTGTTGTGACGTGTGCAGGCGCATCCCAGATCTGAACACCCCCTCTAGGTGATGAGCAGCAAGAGTGAGGACAGGGTTAATGTGTCCGTGGGTTAGTCTGATGGTGATTCAGTGTCAGGCCATCTGCTCACTACTGCTTACAGCAACAATGTGACTAGAAGGATCCACATTCAATGACTGTTACTGCACTGAGTGAAAAAAACAACAAACAGATGCTTTCATTCCACCAAACAAATCTGATAAGGGATTCATATAGATTCACATTACCTCTTCATTGATGATGGTGGCATTGCTGAGGGACCTCAGCGCCGAGGTGATCTTTCTCCCCAGGTCAGCCAACACCATGGTGACGGCCTGAACTGATCCTGAAAACACACAGAATCTGTCATTGATGCAGAAACACAGATCGCGCTCCACCGCAGAAACAGTTTCAGGATGTCCTCCCCCTCAGGTAGAACCTCCTGATGCAGGGTTTTCCCTGCCATAGAAAGGCCTAAGCACAGCTCCTAGGGATGACAGTCCAGAATGAATATAAAAACAACAGTGAGTTATAGATGCTGAGAAATAAGGGAGAGATGACGTGATCTCAAAATGAAATGTAAGCTGGCAACAGGAATGACCTGTCAATCAACAATCAGTGTTCGGAATAACATCTGTGTGAGCAGCAGCATCGTCAGGCTAATCAAACAGGTGACTGGACCCTAGGTTTCCAGTTTCCCTGACACAATCTTCAGACTGGTACAACGCATTGACATGAGGACCAGAACTTTTTTAAAAATAGTTTGATATTTAAACCAAGTTGTGCAGCCACTTCTCTGGATCTGTAAACTGTGGATGTTCAAATGTCCTTTTGTGACACATTTAACATGAAACAACAGAAAAATTAACAGAGACAACATGGAGAATTATTCTAAGTAGCCTTGAAATATAAAAACCTGCCTGTCAATATCAGCAGCCACTTGATTAGCAACAGCTCTACAGAGTAATACTGTCCCCGTGTCCTTGCTGTCTGACTTCAGTCCTGTTTATCACTGAGCACACAGTATTCTGGAAGCCGCTTCTATATTTACATACATAGGTGACCAGAATATTAGGAACACCACAAACTATGAGCTCGTGATCAAACAAACATGTTCAAACACTGAACATTAGCCATTATACACATCTGATGCAACATTTCACCACATGAATTCTGACTGATCTGGGGTCTGTCTGATGAAGTTTAAAATTTATCCACTCACCCTGTGTGTTGCAGCAGAGACTGTGTAGTTGTGTGTGTGCGCGTGTATTTGTCCGTTGGGAGGGGAACCCCCCCTATGAGCACGCTCAGTGAGTCAGCAGGTCAGCTGACAGGTGAAGATCCAATGTGCAGCCACTCTCTTCCTGTACAGACAAGAGGAAACATCATCAAATCAAGCGATCCAGTCCCACAGTCACAGAGATCTTAAAACACAACACGGACTCATTCAGGGTCACAAAGAATGCCCTGGTCACCAGATTAACTCTGGCTACACCGGCACATTAACCTGTGGGTAACCAAGATTGATGCCTTATGTGGTCTGTAGTTTGTGCTGCTGTGCTGAAGTTGAGCAGATTATTAGTATTATTGAGTCCAGCTGAGTCAGAGGGACAGATTCAAGACTGAAACCAGTCAACTCATTCAGATTCATCACATGATAATTTACTTCATAAACAGAGAAAACTGAGCCAGTCCACTCTGGTATTCTTTTTGATTCACAGTGAAGCATATGAGCTTAAGTAACAGAACGTTTGAGTTTCAGAAGCTACATCAGCACTAACAATATGTTCATTAGAGCAACAATAACTAGTTAATATTTGCGCTTTCCGTCTCGTATGATGCGATGTTTTGTCACCCTGGTCTGGGAGATGTAACGGGCAGTTTCACTAGTTTCTAACATTTTGTTTCATAGAGCAAGTCATTTAGACAGAGTAATCGAAAACAAAAATAAAGGTACAGAAATAATAATGCATTGTGTTTGCATTCCTGTTGTAAAAATGATTTTCTGTTTAAGCCATTTCACTCGTCTCCTAAATTAAAGCCGAAAGCAGAACATGTTTGTGTTTTCGATATTTAATGCAAATGCCTAAACAAAGAAGTGATCAAAACAACTGACTGTTTAGTTTCAGCGCAGTGAATCTGATGCAGTTTTAAACCCACATAACACAATAATTACTCAACTTTATCATCCAAACATTTATCATCCAGACCTGAGTGCGTCTCTGATCATATCACCATATCGATAATCACACTAATAGATTGTATATCTTCATTTGTCACGCTGTTTGCGGTGCTAACGCTGCTGAGTAGTTCAACGTTAGCAGTTAGCCTTGTTCGTTCACAGAGAACGGGAGTTAGCTGTTAGCTCATTTAGCCGCATGTTAGCCGTTTAATGGTAACAGTAAGCGGGTTAAACAGAATAAAGTGTGAGCACACAGCGGGAACATTAAGAGGTTAAATTACACAGAACTAAAGAAAAACTTACCAGTTTTACCGTCTCTCTGTGAGTTTATTCAAATAGCAGCTGAAACTCTCACAGGCACGTCATCCAATCCTGACTGACCCGGAAGCACGCAAGTCCTCTTCTACATTAAATGTCCAGGAAAACTCATGAGCACCACCTGGTGGCCCAAATTCTCCGTTCATCCGATCCTGAACAACCAGAGGATTAGGGTCCTGAGGCCTCACCACAAAGCGAGTTCAGATTAGTCTGGATCTCTTGCCGTTACCTGTCTGCACCGAGTCCAGCCTCAGTGCTGCAGCACAGTGTTTCTACACTTTGATCACTGTTAGACATCAGTTCATTGCTACTATAATCATTATTATACAGTGAACATGTTCTGACCACAGTGATATTGGTTATCCCTGGTGAAGGTCCGTTTACCTTTAACAGAACTCGAGTTTGTGCCTTTTTGCTCTCAGGATCTCAAACTACACCTGATTCTTTTATTTCATTTTTTAACACATGCAGGCTATTAAACTGTGATAATTACACCAACAGAGCCCTGCGATGGATTGGCGACCTGTCCAGGGTGTACCCCGCCTTCGCCCGATTGCGGGCCGGGATTGGCTCCAGCCCCTCCCGTGACCCTGTTCAGGGATTAAGCGGTAGAAAATGAATGAATTACACCAACAGGTCAAAATTCCTCTCAATACGTTCTCATCTAAAACCATAATTTTATCAACACTGTTTTAAATGTCAGAAAACAATCCTTACATATCTGAAAATGTGGTTCAAGGTCCTGATCAGCAGGTCTGACCTCTAAGGACTGGCTGCTATGACAACTTGAGTTAAATGTGAAAATGGCTTTAAAAAGCAGAAATGTGTGATCTTGAGAAGTTGGTGATCCACATACAAAAAGCTGGGCTCGGGTGTGAGGGAACAAATTTTATTTTATAATCTGGTTTTATTTCAAATCATCAAATGTTTCTGACATGATGGATGTCTGTGAGCAGGTTCCGTATCCATGTAGCCTACAGAGTAGTACAGGTGGATGAAGGTCAGAGGTCATCATACAGTGCTGTCAATCTGCAGCCAACTTCCTTCCACTGAAGAATCTGACTGGACAAACTCTGCAGGTCCACCACCAAAGCCAGCAGCTGGGCAAGAGAGGTATTCTGACACAGAGAGAGAATCAATTGTTATCCTCCTAACAAACTAGGGGGTATTATATACTAAACCTGTCACAAATTACCATCAGCTGCAAAAAATAGCACAGCACCCTTTTTTTTTTCTTTTTTAAGCATATTTACCAACACTGATGATGTAAATGAAGATGGCTCCAGCTTTGTTGGGTTTTCCTTATAATACTGCAAGTCCTGATTATGTAAAGTGTCCTGAGACAACTGTTGTGAATTGGTGCTATACAAATGAATTGAACTGAACTGCAGCTGTGTTAATTTGAATACACCTGGACTGAGAAGTCCACATGTATGCAACATGTGTAGTAGAAGTCCAAGTTCACTGTGACCAAACTGTAATATGGCTGAAGAAACCAACAAACGCATTCTGCAGGTGCAGTCACGTTGCCTCCTGCTGGTCAAGTCATCTTTCATTTCGTTCAGTAAGTGAAGCATGGTTTGACCTGAAAGCCTGTAAAAGTCCCTCACATTCTCCTCTGGCGAGTGATGCCATTTACAAACACCCTGTCCCTCATCTCAGCTCCACGATCTGCCGGACAGCAGGGCCGCACATTTTACCCCCGCTTTCTCCTGACCTTACATTTCAGCCGCAGTTCCCTCTGTCGTAGCCGTGGTAAATCGGGTGCTGAGGGTATCTGCATAAATTTCCACTCTCTCCTCCCTGATTTTTGTGTCCCTGAATGAGAACCCAGAAAATACACTGCTCAAAAAAAATAAAGGGAACACAAAAATAAGACATTCAACTATGTTGTGTTCCCTTTATTTTTTTGAGCAGTATACATATTGCATGAGACCCTGTGTCCCCTCCACAAACCCCACTGTGACTCCTTAGAAAATATGAATTTCAGTGTTTAGCACCAAAAAATGAGCCGTAAAACCTTAGTAAATATCCCCCTTACATTCAAAACAGAGACAAACAGAAGAAACATTTCTACATTAAGTCCTGACCAGCAGCTGTTAACAAAATGAAGTAACATGAACATAAATACAATAAAACCATATAAACTTCAAAGCAGTTGGACCAGTTATACAACTGGTGCTTCTATTAATTTGTCCACCCCATCTATATGACAGAAATAACACAAGACACATCTCTCTATATAACAAAACAAACACCAGATCTGTCAGTATAACACAGTCCAGCTGACAGCGCCACAATGACCACACAGGTGAACCAACACCTCTGTGAAACCATCTGATCATCATCATCACCTTCCTGAGGAAGGGTTTACTGCACCGCTGTTGGAACAGACTGACTTAGTTTGGCATAGGGGTTCCTAATAAACTGACCAGCTGAGAGAGGCGGTCTCTGGTTGTGGTCCAGCTGTGGATGGAGCTCAGCTTCTCCTCCAGAGTCTCTATGAAGTCCAGCAGCATCTTCACCACCTCCACCACACACCTGAAACAGAGACCAACACAGACCCTTTCCTGAATGTACCACGCTGGCCTCTGTACTGGTTCAGTCTTACTAAGGAAACAACAGCTCCTGGACTTTGTCTGGTCTGGGTCTGACCCAGGGTCAGGCAGATTCAGACTTAGGCTACTGATGTGGTTTTAGATTCTGAACCAGATATTTTTTATAATTTTAATAAGTTCATGTTATTAAAACATTTCTGTTTCATAAAACATCTTTAGTCCAGTGGAGTCCAAATGAAGTGAAGTCAGAACAATGCAGCCAGGATTTAGCGTGATCCCAAACCCACTGCTGGTCTCTGTCACAGTTGATTTTAAACATCTTGCTGATGGACATAATCTGAAGCGACCCAGTTCACATCCCAGCGTCAGTGTCAGTCTGCTGCTTCATGTTTGTGTGGATCATCTGCAGAGCCACACAATCTCACCTGGGGCCTCATTTATCAACCGTGCGTATGCACACTTATGTGCTTATGAACCTTTCCATGCATAAAAGGTGATTCATCAATAACCTCATATGTAAGAGTGTGCATAAATTTAGAATCACGTTCGACCATGTGTATGCACAGACACTGTGGAGAACGTAATCACAGTAAGAACTACACCCACCACTCCAACATAGTGGAGTATTTTATTCTTTTGAAGAAAGGGAAATCACCTGCTGTAGTGTGGAACTGAGTTGATTTAGATTCAAATTTGTCTTTAGTTCTTCTTTTATGTCGATAATGCCCTGAATGCTCTCCTCTCGTTTCTAGATCACAGCTTCAGTGAGGACCCTCAGCTCACAAGCTGCCAATCTTCAAGTCATTCTCCTAATGTTTTATCATATTGATATCAAATATTTCATTCGTTATGTTGATTTAAGCATCTTTGCCTTTAAAAGCCTTGTTTAAATAAAAGGTATTATTACTACTGCTATGTGGACCTGAGAGTGGTTGCCATGGAAACCATCTCTACCTGTGCAGGTGAGCCTGGATGGGCAGGTTGGTGTGGCCTGGCAGCTTCATCAGCCTCTGTTTCAGATGGTTCTGATCCTTCAGGACATCCTGCAGGTGACCACAGAACATCTGCAACATCTGGAACCTCTGAGCTGCAAAATCAGGAATCATCTCAAAACACTGATCAGTTTCACAAAACCAGTCGATTTAACAGAGAAAGAATTAGAGTTGTCATTAATAAGACAATCCATTTACAAATGTCTTTCAACACTCACTGAGGTGAAACGGGTGGGTGACATCAGCGTACTCCTTCTCTGTCTGCAGCAGCTCCGTCTGCAGCTGCAGCTGAGTGGATACCAGAGGTCAGAGTTCAATCAGAGCAGGACACTGGACACCAGCATCAAACTGATGTAAGTGTTCACACTGCAAACACATTCAGGTCCAGGTCATCAGGACAAACCCAGGAGAAAATGTCAAAAAACCCAGTCTCCAGTGGCTCTGCACATCTTCATGCACACTGCCCAGCAATGCAAAGTAGTCTCTATACATTTAATCAAATCTGAGTAAAGACTTTAATCTAACTCTGTACTTGTGTATTATTAAAAGTATAATTTCTCTAAGAACAGCTTTTAGAAGCTGCTGAAACATGAGCTGCACTGTCACAAAGAAACAAGATCACCTGGCAGGTCAAACTCAGAATGAAAACCAATTAAAATAAAAAGCCTGACACCAGCTGACAGAACTCAGAGCTGCAAAAACTTCCTTTAAATCACTGGATTTAACTGGAATTCCATTTATTGCATTGGTTTCTGTCTGAAGCTTAACACCAAACAGAGAAGTACTCAATTCCTGGAATATGGGCTGTCCATTATCAAATTAATTTGTTCAAGAATAATACTGAAAAACAAATAAGGGATCAGAAAGCTGACAATCACATTTGGTGCGTCTCCCTTCACACAGTGGAAACCACCCAAAAGCAGAATGAATTATATTCTGCAGCTGAAATAAGAACAATCAGAAAAGATGAAGCGATTACAAAATGTTTTAGTTTGTGTCCAGCTTAAAAACTTGTTCTTGCTCAGACCGACTTGTCATTGTAGTCATTTTATATTTTGCATGCCGATACACTGGGTGACAGCAGATTTCTTAACATTTAAAAGATAGAGGAAAAAAAAAATCAAGTCTAATCAGAAGCTGCAGAAACAAACATTGATTGCAGACTTTCAGGAGTTTAGAGAAGCAGGGCATGACATCAGATCAAAGTGTACCCCATCCAGCTGTCTCCGTGTCCTGATTCGGTGGTTGGCCTCATGCAGGCGAGAGGAGAAGGCAGGGCTTAGCCTATAGGAGGTGGAGTCGATTTCCTCCTGAGGACAGGTAGAGACAGAACATGTGGTCAGAGAAACATGATAAACCTGTTCTGTGATGGGTTTGTGTCAGATTCTACTGAAACAATCTCAGGTCATGGTTTACACATAGACACACCTTAGTTTTCTTTGCACCCTTCACTCTGGGTTTACCTTGGCACACACACAGACAACAGGTAAATGTTGACATGGGCACACTTTGTTTCTGTAGAATGCATTTGTTGCTTGGTTCTTATGGTTTGTGATTCAAACTGAACAATGACACAAATTGTCCACTTTAAGTGTAACTGAGGCCAGGGAAGAAGCTGATGAAGAAGGCTGGCTCTGTGCTGAGGCCTCTGGAGAGGAGGATGCTGCACAGACTGATGGACATCGTGGAGAATGATGACCCTCCTGACCTACAGGTGACACAGCAGAGCATGCCCAGTCAAAGGCTGGATGCTACAGGAAGTGTCTCCTGTCACCGCCATCATTCTGTACAATGACCCTCCTCTGTGCCGGGAGAGGGAACTCCTCCTCTGACTACATACATTTGTTAACACCCATGGATGCCCCTTAATCTTCTTCTTTCGGCTGTTCCCGTTAGGTGTTGACACAGTGAATCATCTGTTTCCACCTAACCCTATCTTCAGCATCCTCAGCATCCTCAGATGGATGCACCTTAATGTGCAGTTATTTTTTTCAACTGACTCAGTTACAGTGTATATTAGTTTACCCTGTTTAAGGCTTCTTTGCTTTTATTTGATACATTTTAAAGTTATTTTTACTCCACAGCTTATTTAGCTTTGTATAAGTGTTTC
Source organism: Monopterus albus (assembly GCF_001952655.1). Classification (NCBI taxonomy): domain Eukaryota; kingdom Metazoa; phylum Chordata; class Actinopteri; order Synbranchiformes; family Synbranchidae; genus Monopterus; species Monopterus albus. The sequence continues at coordinate 226,087 of NW_018128138.1, forward strand.
ATTACGTCTGCTCGTTTCGGTACAACTTCTCTTTGGGCTATAAAGCAGACAATCCGACCATATGGCGTGACCAGTCAGTGTACAGTCACTTCACACCCCTCACTTGAAAGTGTAATTGCTGCCACAGGAGTCGTGTCTAAGAACGTGTTTTCACTGTGAGTGTAGACTGATGAACAAACAACAGTTTTAGACAAGTTTTTACCTGAGACAACGCTCCTCTGGAGACGCACCTTGCCATCAGGGCGGCAGCTGGGGTCACCAGGAAGGGACACTGGAGCATCTGAAACACAGTCAGCAACGAGGAAAAACGTCTGAAATGTCTCAGGTTAAAAACAGTCTGACGTTTAATTATTCATCTTCTGTTTCGATCCTAATTTACACAGAAAGCTACTGTGCGTCCAGTTACGGAAGACAACTCAAAACCAAGGAGAACATTTGTATAAAACATATCTTCACCTACACGATAGTTCTGTAATGTATGTCGAGCTGAAAAGTGGCGAATAAACGAAAGACGTTTCTTTCTTACCGTTTAAAGCGAACACTCTGCTCTACAATCCAAAACAACGACAAGAGCAACTACACCGAACCCGCCAGGACGATTTGAGTTCCTATTGTTTCTTCCTCTCCTGAAACATTTGGCGGATTGGCAAGTCCCGGCGACATTACTGCTCCCCCACCAGGGCAGAAGGAGAACTGCACCTAGTCGTTATTTAATCTCCGTCAACGTCCTGAGAAAAAAAATCTCTTTTACAAGTACTGCATTATAAAAAGGTAGTTCTTTTTACATAACATCAGCTTAAATCAAACATTTAAAAGAAACTAATAGGCTCCCATCCATGTTTATGCAATATATTATTGGGTTTTCTTTTACACTTTGATAACAGTATTGTAGCTTATATGTGGAGTTTACCTGCAGACCCATATTACCCTACTATTATATTATTATTGTGCTTTTATAGTCTACTATCCTACCTGGAAAATACACTGTATTAACTGATCTGTTCTCGCCTGGTTTTGTGTTTTGATGAACCAAAAACAATTTCCCACTCAGGTGGACAGTAAACATATTCCATTCTATTCTATGCTGTAAGTGTGTGTGTGTGTGTGTGTGTGTGTGTGTGTGTGTGTGTGTGTGTGTGTGTGTGAGAGAGCGAGAGAGAGAGAGAGAGAGAGAGAGTGAGTGAGGGTACAAACAGGTCTGGCTGCATTCTCACGCACTTACAATAAATGATTTTTTTTTTTATACGAGCATTGTGACGTCATTTCTAAGCCCAGCCTATATTACAAACTAAATTAGTCCCATAAATATTTCCACTGCGCTAGCCTATTAGTACTTTTGTCCTGAATCGTTTTCATCTCTGCACAAACAAGTTGAAATCAGTAAAATACGATTCTGACTGACAGACACCATCATCACCATCCAGCAGGTGGCAGCATCTTCCCATTTTCACAATGGATGAGCAGGTGTCTTTCATTTATCCTGGTTAGGGTCTGCAAAGGAGCCTGCATCAGACTGAGGTTCAGGTGCAACAGGGACTCAGGAAAGTCCTCATCAATATGTAGAACACACTGAGATTAAACAGCAGGCTGCAGAGGTGCATCGACCTGTAACTGGTTTCCTGGTTTTCAAATGGAAACATCTGGTCACCTGAACACCTGGTCACCTGACTGTTTTATTTTGGTGAATGACTCCAAGATACTGTGAATCATCCTTCTGAAACATTTCCTACTGTAAAAAATGATCAGACCATGTTCTTTATACATCTATAATCTAATCCAATTCCTGTCAGTCCCGAAGAGAAGTCTCACTTAAATTGGTCTGGGGTGTCCTCTGTCTTTTCCTCTGTAATTTGGGGGAGGTGGGGGGAAATTCCTGGCAAGTCCTCGCACAGCTAAGCGCCTCCAGTAGACAAATGTGTGAACTGTAGTACTGATCTGGAGACGTAACTTCGATTTCACTTTATCCTGATGGTAGTCTGTGGGTGTTGCTGTCTGAGCTCTTCATCCAGGACAGCTTCCATAATCTGATCTGAGATCAGATGAAAGCAAAGGTCAGAGGTCACACGGTGTTCAGGTGAGACAGTGTCTGACCTCCAGGTAAACTCACTCACTTGTGGACTGCAGTAGATGACTGACAGCAGAGGAAGAAAGAAAATATTTCAGCGCGTGTGTGTCGATGGCTGGGCCGATAAAACAGAGTTGAAGAGTTCAGGGAGAAACAAAGGCACCGACACGCCTTTAATAACAGGCTGTAGCACACACACACACACGATGCATTGTCTTATGTTCTGATTTATTAAAACACTGGTGGAAAGTAACTAAGTACATCTACTCAAGTACACTTCTGAGTTACTTGTGATATTTTCTTTTCATGCCACCTTATACTTCATTGCATTTCAGAGGAAATATTTTACTTTTCATCTGACAGTTTAAGTTACAATTAAGACTTTAAAAGGAAAATATATGAAGAATTTAAATTATTGTGGTTGAAAATTAAATATTTCAAAATAATAATTTGTCATTTTAACCTTTGATGGGGAGTAAATACATGTATATGTTTCAATAAGCACAATTTGAACATAAACCAACATGAATAAATGTCGGGCACAACACTGTGGATGAATAAAGCACTGACACTGTGGGTGTGAGGCTTCCTGCTGTTGTTCACTGCAGTTACAACTAGATCAGGCACATTGACACGTACCTGCTGTACTGCATGACCAAAAGCCTCAGACACTAAAACAGCTTCAGTTCTGGATACCTGGGCTTGCCGTGGTGCTGCAGGACAGAGCGACATCTCCTGATGACGGAGAAGAATCTCTGACCTGTTGGTCGTCTGAAACCTGTCTCCACTGAAACCGCTCATATACGTACGGTGCTTTTTCTTTACGTATACATGTTGTTATTACATGTAGACCGGAGAAGCCGGGGATCAAACTGCTGACCCTCCGGTTAAGGGAGGACCTGTTCTACCTCCTGCACCACAGCCACCCGTAATAGAAAGTACTCACCCTGAACCACTGTGGACTGTGAAGAAAGTGACAAACCTAAACACCAGGAACCATCTCCCTCATGGGGACCCTACAGATGCACCTTCATCCTGGACCCAAAGAAGTCAATGCACCTTCCTCTGAGGGACCCTAAAGAAAGTGATGCACCAACTCCTGTAGACCACCTCACCCATAGGGGCCCTAAACAAAGGGGACCCTAGAGAAAACAACGCACCAGACTGTGAAACCTCAGTAAATGTAACACACCTTCCTTCCTGGGGAGCCACAGGAATGTCCAGGTTCAAGTCCAGTGCCAGGTTTAGTCTCTGTTAGGGTCCCCTCCCTGTGACCTCACTTCCTGTCTGCTGGAGTCTGTCAGTCTGTGTGAGGAGGTCATGGACAGGTGACAGGCATGTCAGTTTCTGCTGGAACTGGATAATTATTACTGAGGAGCTTTTAGTGTGACAGCTGCAGGATTTACAGTCCTGTGAGTCACACTGAAACCCTGAACCTCCGCCTCTTCAGGATCCTGAATCACAAACATGAGCTGTACAAAGATGTCATCACTGTCAAGTGAAAACACCTCCAGGTGGAATTCATCGACCCTCATGTAGATCAGAGACTGATTACTTCTGTCCCTATGGATAGGAAACAGCTGAGTCTTCTGTATATGGGACTGATCAAAACTGGATTCAAGCTGCTGAAATGGATCTATTCCAGTCCATTGAGACTCTGCAGAGACCACCAGGCTCAGAATTCTCCTATAAAATGTGCTGTTCAGCTCTATTTAGTTTAAGACTCTATACAAGAATTGTCCCAGGTCAAAGTGGTCTGGAACTCAAGCAGCAAGATTCTTAGTCCAGTTCTATGAATTCTGAGGGTCTTAGCCATGCACGTGTACAACTCTGCTCTGCGCAGCCCCAACTGGTCCAAAATACTGTAGCAAAGGCAGGAAAGATGTAACTAGTCCCTCACTCAATACCAGGGCTCCTGTTACCAGTTCAAAAGGTCCAGAATTTGTAGCATGGCTCTTAGTTTAGGTTTAACCAGTCTAGAATTTTGTAGTCCAAATATAGTCTGTAGTCTAAATTCTAAATGGCACTGCAGGTCTGCTTAGACCAAACATTCTGGTTCCTGGTCCAAAAGGTCCAGAATTCTTTAGTGAGACACTTCTGGGGTCAATACATCTTTAACTTTGCAACAGAGATATAAGTCTGGTTCTTTCTGGTCCAATTTAAGTGGTCCACTGCTTGGATACAGACCAAATGGTGCAGCATTCTGAGGCAAAGCTCCTGATCTACATGTCAGGTCTAACATTTTGCAGTGAGGCCCAAGTGGTCCCGGACTCTGCAGCAGGACATTCAGTTGTTCCAGGCTCAAGACTATGTCCAGGAGTTTTCATTTGCTGCTGTTAGTTGCTGTTTTAACAACTCGTCAATGAAGCTGAGTGTGGTCAGGTTTTATACTGCAAAGCAAAAGGTCCAAGCAGTGTTCCAAGCAACGTCAGTGCATAAAGCTTTATGCCCAAATGTGTTGGTCTCTTATTGTTGCAATTAAAGTTGCTCAGAATACTTCAAATGTTGCCAGACCTTTTGCTTTCCAGTTTGTCCACCTTGCCAGTGGGTGAGGTCGTACCAGTAACTTCCACTGAAAACTCATCTCCATCTAAAAGACTAAAGACTAAAGATAAATAAAGTCATTTCTCATCGCTTTCCTCCTCCTCCTCTTTGTGTCCTTGCAGCCTTTTGGTGTAAGTGTCCTTTAATCCAGTGGCTCATCCAGTTAATCCAGTGTGATAATGGTGAGCAGTGATCGGCTGTTCTGCTCTGTTACTCGCTCATTAGCAGCTTTACACCGTCAGACTGGAACCACTGAGGCAGAGTAAAAACCAGAATAAAGACCAGCAGAAACTGACCTGGGACCAGTTAGAGAAACAGTGTCTGATCATGAAAGGTCAGATCTTGAGCCAATGAAATCGACTGATACTGATGGCGCTGCTTCTGCCAGTCCACTTGTTCTGTGCTGGAGTCGCAGCTGTAAAGACTGAGCAGCAACAACACGCTTGGCTACCTCTCGCTGTTTAAGCAGAAACAAGGGGAGAGAAGGGGCATCTTTGCTTAGACTGCTGCCCCCGCAACCCGGTCCCGGATAAGCGGAAGAAAATGGATGGATGGATGGATGGAAGGGGAGAGATGCCATTTAACAACGAGTTTGTAAAACAACATCAAAAACATTTTCTTAAGAAAATAAATACACTTTTTTGTTTTACCGTGAACTCATTAAAGTTTGCATTTTCCTTCAGAGTACCAGATTCAGGCTGATGTTGTAAAAGTAAGTGGGGCAGGTTTAAACAGATATTCCCTGGGAGTGAAATAACTGAACACGTGGCGGAAAACTGGTTTGTTTTTCACTTCCAAACAGGACGATTTCAGGAGAAGGTCAGGGGTTAATACAACAGTAAATTAAGCCTAGGCCTACATTTTCATGGTTGTGTTTTTTTTCCAGTAGAGTTTGCTGAATTAAAGATTAATACTAAATAAAAATTTATGGACAACCTTCACGTTAATTGGATTGTAACATACAGTATGTAAAACCAAACAATCCAGGGGTTTACAGAAGGTCCTCTTACTGTTTCCAGAGCTTTCTTCACGGGTGCAGCTGCTGTCAGGTTCCTCTGCAGCCTCTGATGTCTGATGCTCCCCTGAAATCTGATGCTCAAACATGCTCAGACAACCTAAATATGTGACGACACAACCCTGAAGCCGGTTCAAATATCTTGGAGCTTCTTCCACCATATATATATATATATTTACTGTTTATCATTCCTTTATATGACACAGGTAGGCTACTGTTGTTGGTACCTGGCAGCAGCCTACCTGAGTGTTAATGGTTAGCTTGCCACCAATAACCCTGTCTCCTGTTTCTCTGTTAGCCTGCCACATTTTGGATCGACTGAGGAACTAAAGAGACACCGACACACTATCCAACTCTCAGCCAGACTGTAATCACATTTGACTCAGACCCCTTTTATACAGTTAGTGCCAGGTAACAACAATGTAAAACCACTGTGACCGTGTTAGCCGCCAGTTAAGCTAACACAAACAAAAACAAGACAGTCCAGGTGAACACCAGACTCGTGGTCAGGGTCTGAACAGGGTTTGAACTCCCACAGTGATTTGACTGTGTACCTGGGGGTGCAGGGCAGTGCGCCTCTGCATATTCATGAGTGTTGGCATGCACAATGAGAGACAAAGACCAGTTGTGTCTTCAGCCTTTATCAGAGGGTTATTGAACTTTTTGTGGAAATACTATATTTTTATTAACAACTCTTTAAATTATTAAGGTGTGTTTATGAATTAAGAGGTTCCCACAAGGTTGTTAAGCGTGTTTTCCCATTAAAACTTGTTAATATTCTCCAATTCATTATTTAGTCCAAACTGTGGATTTAAATATCTCAGGTGAAAAGAAATCACAGCAGCATGATTATTAAGTTACAATGAGGTAAAAACCTTTAAAATGGAGCAAGAAGCAGGGCCAGGACGGATCTGAGGCCTTGTGTTAATTAAGAATTAATTATTCTTTAAAGAATAAAGTAAAGGTATTGGATCACTGTTTGTTGTGCGGCTCTAGACGAAGCACCTTGATTACATCGTTAACACCTGAGCTCATGTAGCTTCAAGATAAATACATGATTCAGTTTCACAGTGATGTAACAGGAAAACCTGGCCCTGACCAGTAGAACATAAAAATCCAGTTTATGATGGGCTGGTTTGGTCCCACAGGAACATGGAGGAGGAGGAGATCAGATCCGGAGGGCTGGACCTGCAGGAGGAGGAGGATCACATCAGCCCGCAGGTCACCAGCACCTCCTCCTCCTCGCTAGCACTCTGCCTCTCTCTGCGCCTCCTGGCCCGGCTCGGCACGACTCGGAACAGTTACCCCTGGACCAGGACTCGGGCACACAGACACACGGTCACAGGATCAGGAGACCGGGAGCGGGACCTGCAGGATCCGTGTTCCGGCTGCGGGCTCCCGTCATGCTGGGCACGGTGAAGATGGAAGGACACGAAGCTCCGGACTGGAGCGGATACTACAGCGAGGAGGTCGGTCACTCTCAGTCCGCCTTACCGTGGTGTCTTACCGGGTCTGGGTCAGGCCGTGATCAATCTAGAATTTAAGGGAAAAGTTCTTCTGCAACGACAGTTCAACTTCATCAGTTTCTGTCCCGGAAATGTCCCGAAGGAAGATCATTAATCAAGGCGTCGTTGTTTATCTTCTGACAGGGTGGATCCGGATTCTTTTTAAATAATTGTTAAAACTGTTAATAATCTGCAGTAGAAACGCGTCTTTCTGGACTGTTAGATACCAAAAGTTTTGTTTTTGGCAAACAAAACGGTTTTGCAAATAAAAAAGGGAGGATAACACTCATTAACGTTTAGAACAAAGGAAAACGGAAAATAGCCCAGTAATGTGCGCAAATGTTGGTGGTCAGCGCGTAAAATAAACTCTTCGTTTGTTCCGTTTATGAAGCAGGTCTGGAAATAAACACACTTCAGCGCGTTAAAAACGCGATTTTACAGCAACGGAGGATAAAAAGACAAAAAGTTTAAGATGTTAAAGGTCGAATAATGTCAATAAAATGTGAGGTTTTAGGGCGGAAGACGGTAAAATGTGTAACTGTATTAAAGTCACTATGTTTTATCATCAAAAAGGGTTTTTGTTTTGTTAAGACGAGATTGTTTTAAGTCTGAGTGGAAATTTACATCGGAGCAAAACAGAAAGCAGAAAAGAGAAAGAAAAGCAAAAGAGGGAGATAAACATGTTGGACCAACTGGATTAATTTGAGCGATAACAAACAGCGTTAACACGTTTCACATTTGGTCCAGACTCGCACCACAAACACCGACTTTATGGCAAAATGAAGCTTCAGGGAAACGAATAAAATAAATTAAGGCTCGTTGATTTTTTATCTCCTGAGTCATAAAATGAAGTTTTAAAGGCCGCGGTGTCCTGCTGTGGTTTCAGTCTTTAGGAGACAGGCGGGGTCCTGTTCAACAACTCATCACGCGCATTATTTCACAATAACCACACAACGACACGATTCATAAAATGAGACAGAAACAGACTTTTGCCGTTTTAATAACAAGTTAGGAGACGCGTTCACTAGAATCCTGGTTGAGATGTTATTGTAACAGAACTGAACCAAACAAGATGCTGATTTCATTTGATGAGTTCACGGCGCAGCTACAGGTGAAAGCATCCGGTTTATTCCACCGTATTTTACCGTTTTATTTATGGTATCGGCTGAAATACGTTTTAAATGGGACAAATGTTTTACTTCAGATCCGTGTGTGAACAGTTCATCTTCTAATATATTTATCATATTAAATTTGTATAAAATAAAAATGTGTGCCTTGACGTGGCAGAGCGTGATATTTAATCAGTTCAGAAAACAGAAAGGTTTTAGTTCAGGTCAAAATAAAACATTTTCTTTAGAATGAAATTAATAAACGACAGAAAAATTTGACTCCTGTATTTTATTGTATTTTTAATTATTTTTATTATCATTGTGGCCTCTGCTGTTTTCAGATCAGCTCTGAATCCATGATGAAAATGTCGGAAACGAGATTATTTATGCAAAGTTTTAACCTAAAATGCATCTTATTAACACAGCTCTAATTAACTTCACATTGGAAATTTGAACGTCGTTATATTAAATGAGTTTCGGTCAGTTAGAGAATTTTTACAGACATAAAACACATTCAACTTTAAGCCTTTTATTTTTGAAGCCTTAATATTTAATGATGATGTTTAACATGTAAATTAAGGACCATTCTTTCACTTAATCTTTTAATTTCAATTCATGATTAACGTTTGTATCGATCAAATGTTATTTATTCAATAGTTACATTTTATTGGAAATAAAAATGCCAGGTATTTTTATAACAAGTTAAACTGACGGGCCAGAGATAATTATCAAATGTTTCAGTGGCTTAAAATCGATTGAATTTATTGATAAAAGGGTGAATTTCAAATGAAGGTTTTTCTTTATAATAGACAAATGATTGGACACTAATCACCTTAATTAAAATTATTATTAACATGGGGTTTCATGCCTTTTCACTGACAAGCCAGCGTCAATCATTTCATTTCATTCTCATGCTGCAAGTTCAGTAATGAAACCAACCAAATACTGATCCACGATTATGAAGAAAACATTGACCTGAAGGTCCAGTCCAGTGTAAACACCTGACCAGCCAAAACTAGTTCTAAACCGGTCTAAATGGTCCTGGTCTACCATTTTGTGGCGCTGTCTCTGCTCTGGTCTGCAAGTGGACTCCCGGATGGCAGGGATGGGTTTTGTTTCAACTGCTCCTTTTCTAAGTGGTTCTGGTCTAACTGGTCATGTTTCTGCTCATAACTGGTTCTGTTTTTGGTCTAACAGTCTCTGGTCTTTCTGCAGGTGTACTCTCCAATGGCAGGTGGTGGGATGGGTTCTGGTCTCGGGATGGGCTCCATGTCAAGCTACATGTCCAGCAGTGGGCCCACATCAGGCTCCTTCAACATGTCATACACTGGGACCGGTCTGAGCCCTGCCCCAATGGGGGGAATGGGAGGATCAGCCCATACAGCCATGCCGGGTCTGGGCGGGAGCGTGGCCTCGATGAGTGGGGCCATGAGTCCATCTAGTATGACTTCAGTATCAGCACAACAGGCCTCAATGGGCCTGAACCCATATGGTGGCATGAGTCCCACAATGAGCACTGGGGTGGCATACGGCAGCGGTGGACTGAACCGAGCCCGTGACAACAAGGCATTCAGACGGAGCTACCCACATGCCAAACCCCCCTACTCCTACATCTCACTCATCACCATGGCAATCCAGCAGGCACCCAGTAAGATGCTGACACTGAGTGAAATCTACCAATGGATCATGGACCTGTTCCCGTACTACCGACAGAACCAGCAGCGCTGGCAGAACTCCATCCGGCACTCACTGTCCTTCAATGACTGCTTTGTCAAGGTGTCACGCTCGCCGGACAAACCAGGGAAGGGCTCATACTGGACCCTGCACCCGGACTCTGGAAACATGTTTGAGAACGGCTGCTACTTGCGGCGCCAGAAAAGGTTCAAGTGCGAGAAGAAGATGTCGACAAAATCAGATGGAAGGAAGGAGCAGGGTGGAGGAGGAACATCTCCTTCAGAGGACTCTGTCAAATCTCCACAACTTCTGGACTCTTCCCTGCCCTCCTCCAGCCAGACGGCTTCACCTCCTGGTCTGGACCTGAGGGGAGGTGTTGGTGGGACATCAGACCTGAAGGTATCCAGCTCCCAGCTCCTGTCCTCTCTGTCACTGCCCCCCCACTCCATGTCACACGAGTCCCAGATGCACATCAAAGGAGACCCCCATTACTCCTTCAACCACCCATTCTCCATCAACAACTTAATGTCCTCTTCAGAGCAGCAGCACAAACTGGACCTGAAGGCCTATGAGGCGCTGCAGTACTCCTCCTACAGCACTGGGGGGGCGTCTGGCCTTGGGGGTAGGACCATGGAGTCTTTGGAGGCTTCCTACTACCAGGGGGTGTATCCCAGACCGCTCCTCAACACCTCATAGTACCCACTGCATGTCTGGACGCTTTGCATGCAGCTGTCCTGGACTTCCTGTCTGACTGTGATGAAGCTGAACCAGATTGACCCTGCTGCTGCAGCTGCTGGTCTGCTGGTTTCTGCTGCTGGTCTACTGGTTTCTGAACTCCTGCACTGTGACCAAACCAGGACACAAACAGTTATCTGTCAGCTGATTAAACTGACTACAGGTCTGTTTTCTCCTTTACACACTGAGTCGCAAACAGGTCAGGCTAAAACTTCCAACCCTTTATATTTAAATCAGACCAGGTTCATCAGTCAGTTGTGAATCCAGGAGTGTGTTCACATTGGTTGGTTAGTGCAAAGTGTAGACGTGACTTTATGTCAGTGGTTCAGGAGTCAGCAGCCCGCCAGTGGGTCACCAAGATATAACTAACAAACATTTCTGCTTCACAGATCAGTGATTCCAGAGCCTTCGGGTTCAGTGTTTGCTCACAGGACAGTTCAAGACCCAGGGCTCTAAAAACAGTTTACAGCAACATGTCACAACCTGTGACTGATCCAGACTCATAACCCAGTGCCTGCTGCTGCCTGCAGGGAGGTGGACTGTGAGGGTTTAGAGGTTGGGTGGAGGATGCAGCACATCATCCAAGAGTTAATGAGTTCTAAAAGAACAACAACAGTCAGGAAGACTTTATTAGTTTGTGTTGACTCATGGCAGAAACTCAGCATGATCCAGCTGCTAAAAGTCCTGCTACAGATGTAAGGCGTGTTGAATCTACAACACCCAAAATCTACAGAGCCTCTGACTCTGGGGTAGGATCCTCCTTACTGACACTGTCACAGCCACCCCTCTGAGTGATTGGTAAGATCAGTGCATGTGAGAAAGTAGGTGTAGCTTGAACTTGTCTTTCAGCTGTGGATGTTCAGACCATGTAGAAACAGAAGGAACCATTATATGAACTTTCATAGTTAGGGCAAGAAAATTACTGCAGGTCTGTTACAGGACAAGTCAGGTCCACATGGTCCGGGAAGGACAGCGTCCTCAGGAACAGGTTTCAGGCAGAGGCAGGAAGTGTCACTGAAGGTCTGACAGGTCCATTTACACACTGCAACACCTCAGAGCAGCCTGCCTGTTCACAGACCTGAACACTGATCGGTACAACAGAGAACAGTCAGCGCAGCGTGTTCTTTCCATTTGATCAGGAGCTTTTGTGCCTTTAATTTCTTCATTTGTCCAGAATTATTCCACAGAGCTGGACTTCACTTCCCGAGTTTGTCCTTCAGGCAACAGGGGTATACTTTTACCTGGGCGGAGGCGCTGTCTTACAGACTAAACTCAGGGAACTGTCAGATGATTGGCTGCAGCGTTCAGGTGAGGCAGGTGAGACATGAGGAGTCCTGCAGACTGCTCATCACTTCTTTCATGGCGGTCAGAGAACGGATGGACCTTAAGGTAAATGAACACAAACGCTGTCGGTGTGTGACTCTCAAACGAAGCTGTTCCCTCACAAACCTTCAGTTAGTTCGACCTTCACTCTGAGACACGAAGAGGGAAATGTTCAGCATCTCACAAAAAGCAACAGACTTTGGAGGAAGGTCTGGAAAGTTCTGTTTGTGCAGCAGAACCTGTTGGTTTTTATTTACAACTTTGTTAATCATCTCCAGATGCCCCCAGGCTTATTGACCCCCGAGGGTGAACTACTCATCTAAGATACCTGACAGACAATACATGTGAGCTGCATCTGAGTCTAAATGACAGGTTTAGGTTTTGTCTCCTGGTGACTCAGAGGTCAGAGGTCACCTGGTGACGATGAAACTGTGGTTGTCATGGTGATGCTGACAAGCTGCAGGTGTTTACAGACACAAACTTGGCTCCAGGTTATGAAGCTTGTAATGAATTGATTTGATCAGCGATATGATGGGAATTTATTTCTCCCACGACCTCGTCTGCCTCTCTGCTGAACTCCTGAGGGGTCATGACCCTCAGAGTGAGAAACCCCTGGACAGATAAAAAGGCTGTACTTAAAGGGTCAGTTCACCCAAATGACTGCAACGCAGATTTCCCTGCCCGTTTGTTGCCGTCTCATCTGTTTCCCAGCAGCTGAGCTTTTGTCTCCCGGCGCAGCGTCGTCGGTTTCTACGTTCCGGTTCGGTCCAGTTTCATCAGATGAGGTCAGTGACTGACAGGAGCTGAGCAGAGACAAACAGAAGCTCGGCGGCTTTACTTTGGGCTGAAAACAAAACAAACGTGCAAGGTCAGCTCCGCTCTGCAGGTTAAATGTGCAGAAACGCTCGGACACAGAAAACCCAACCGATTATTCGCCTCATTTTTCCGACTCTGCCCAAACGAGCCGACGCCACGTGGCGTTTCCGTCCGTCACGTTGCTGTGACAGCTATGATCGTCTTTACACTGTCGGACTCAAACAGGTTTCCACTCAGGCACCGAGCACACTGACTGAATGAGGACAAGGCAAACTTTTTCCTCTGCTGTTTTTATTTATTCAGTTCTTATGCTCGATGCCAACACGTCACATTAAGATGGTGAAACCGATCAGCTTCGCTCCACTTCCTAATCAATCATCATCTGTTGACCCTCTAAAGACAAGTGTATTACCTTGTTAGCCAATCATTTCTGTTCTCTCACATTATCCCAAATAAACTGTTTAATTAATGAAACCTGAAAATATCCATCTGAAAAATCCCGGGAATCATTCACCAATAATCAGAGTTATTGATGAATCCACTAGTTATTGGTGGATGTTTAAAAGATCTTTGTTTGGTGACTTCACTCTGTGTGTAAAAGGAGAAACCGCTTCCTGACAGTTTTCTGACTGTTGATGCATCTGATTTATTGAACTCTTCTGTTCATGTTCATTCACAGATTATTGATTACTATCATGTGCATGAATGAAGTGGGAGGTCTTTTCTTCTTCTCTTTTCTGGAGAAAGAAACGTCAGTTTTACTGTACAGCTTGCCATCTATCCCCCAACCACACATCAGCTCGTCCTCATGTGTTTGTTCCTCGTTGGTTTTTGACTCTGATGCATGTTCTTAACTTATTCTGTCATTTTCAAATAAAACTAAGAAGCACTGGACATTGATTGATTGGTTGATTATTGATTTTTCCCTGCCAGGGCATTTATGGAGCCAAAGTTCAATTCATATTTTATCATTTATTGTTTTGGGGTGGATTCGAATATTTGGGAGCCAAAGCTGAGCTGTAATTAACAACGTGATTATTAGTGATTTACACATTTATTAAGGAGGCAAACTGCGTCTGAAAAATCTGGTTGACTTAGTGTTGAATTAAGGAATATTTCGTCGTGTTTAAAGAGGATTATAATATTTTGAAACCACTTTCTGACATTGTGCTTTATAAAGTTTTTGTAAGTCGTAACTAATGACTTTATTAGTGATTAATCACTTAAGATATTAATGGCTGATCAGACTGTGTGAGAATTATTCCACTTTCTGATAATGTGCAGATCCAGCAAATCTCCACCTGCTCCACTACTGAGGCGTCCGAGCAAAAAGCTCCTGTGAAAACCTGGCATCATCCACGGAACAGAAAGATTTTGGTTTTTTATCTGAAGACGTTTCTTGGAAGCTGTTTATCTGAAGATCTGTGGAAATACATAGTTTTTACTGGACAAGCTAAATAGGAATAAGTTGTTGGTGCAGATGTTTCCAGATGTTCACTGATGGAGAAGCAGCAGTGATCAGGTATTTTCAATAAATTATTGATTAAGCACTGATGAAACGTGGAGAAACTTTGGGACATGGGGCCACTTTTAAATTTAAAAAGACATTTGATAACACGTCCAAACTCTGAGTCTGACAAACACTGAGGCGGGCACCTTGAAGATGTTGAACAGTTTCGTTTTATATTGGAGGGAGCCACAGTAAACTCGGCCCAGCAGCAGGAGAACACCGCACAAAAACGGAATCTTTGATTTTCTTTGTCAGGTTAAAGTGGACGAGGCTGCAGGATCAGTTTTTTAGAAAGTCCTGGTTTCAGTCCTGAGGCCAGAGAGTGTGTAAAAATGATCCGACTCTGCTTGGTGTCACGTTTAAATGATGATGATGATTGTTGTTGTTGCACTTGAACCGATTATCGGACAAAATCTGATCATTTCTGTTCAAACAGACAAAATCTTTTGTAATGGAAACGTAATTAAGTCATTGTCAGATTAAAACCGCGTTTCTCCAGCTTTGGGATGATTTTGTAAGACGAAAGTGGTTTTTCCACTTCGGGTCCAGTTCGGTATCATAAAACAAATAATGTGTCCAGTTCGATCCTGAAGAGACACGTTCAAATGACATTAATGATATTAAAACAAATTTAAGTCATCAGAGAAAATAAAACAATATTTTCAGAAATAAAAATCAGCCCTAACCTGCTGGTTTACTGTTTCCCACCATTTTAACAGCTGCTGCTGTTTTTGTTTCCTACTTTGCCATTTGTTTTGTTTGTTTGTGTTTCTGTGTCTCCTCCGTTTTCGGTTTTCTGCCTTTTTCATGTTATTTTCTGGTTTCGGATATTTAGTGTTTCCTGTGCTTCTCTTCTTCTCCTCCTCCTCCTCTTCCAAGTTCTTTATTTTCCTTTTTTCTTTTCTTCTTCGTGAGTCTTTCGAGCCCAGATTTGTTCTTCTCTCCGCCGGCCTC
>NW_018128138.1:241416-254161 GCF_001952655.1 Monopterus albus
AGCCCCCCCGGCGGCCTCAAAGCGCCGCCGCTGTCGCCGGATTTCGTGCGTCTTTGTGGGCTGTAACCTCGGCCGCGCTCCGTGAACCCGAACACATCCCGACAGATTTCACTTTGATCTGAAGCTTTTTCTCACATTTTGGCGGCAGAGCGCGAAATGTCTCTAATGATCCTGTAATTATCCGCTAATTACCCGCCAACCCGATTCCGGAGCGGAGCACGGAGACATGGAGCCGAGAGCAGTTATATTAAAATGCTTCAAGGAAAAGGAACAAAGATGCACAAAAGCCTAAATTACAAAAGTAAGATAACAATTCCAAAGTGGATAAAAAATAAACTGAACATATTTTTATTTGGTAGATAATCCGTTATTGTCATGGTAACACGTACAACGACATTTTAGCGGCAGCTTCAGTTGGTGCAGCGATAAAAAACATAACATATGAAATGATAAGCTTCTTTAACATCTTTGTAACTTTGTTTAATGTAGCCTAAATTATATATAAAAATAATATATGCTTATATGATATATATATATATATTTAATCTTTTATTTAAAAAGTTTTCTTGTAATTTTGCTGTTTGCACATTGACGTGTAAATACAAACGTCCACTTCAGTTAATTAATTTTGTTTCCTTTTGTTTAAGCCCCACCCCCCAAAAGACTGGCTAATTAAAGAGCGTGCAATGCGCGCACTATGAGCCCGGGTCTGGTTTCTGTTTAATACTTGCTTCTTAATCAGCCTACCAACATGAGTACATTTCATTCTTTGTGTTTCTGCTCATTCGGATTTGGCCTGAAACGTTGACTTCATTCTCCTGTTTCTCAGTTAAACTGTGGATTTTTTTTCTCCACTGATAAAATGAACCGTTGCTGAATTGATCGTCTTCATATTAGTTGTATTTCACTTACATTTAACATTAAATAAGGTGCTGTGCTCGGTGCATTATGTGTGAAATGACATTTGTCTGCAGATCAGCCGCTTATTGCCGTTTTTCCGGCACCTTCTTGATTTAACCAAACACAGAGAGGCTTTTATTGTGGAGGGTCACAGCTGTCTGACTCCAGTGCAGTTTGGAGATTTAAAAAACAGATTCAGCTCCATTAAATAGTTGGATGTTAAATAAAATTAATCAGATTCAAACAAAAACTTAACATGCCTGTCCATAACGCGCGCACCTTCCGTTCACTGCTGTGGTGAAAACCTCCTATGTCCAGGCTGAAGCTATTACAGACGCACGAACTCTGTTCTCACAGGTACAAACTGGGTTTCTTTCCCTCTCTCACACACACGCGCGCGCGCGAGAGAGAGAGTCCGAGTCCACGTCCCTCCGTGAACCCAGTCCTATTAACTCTCATGCAAACACGATGAAGTGGCGAAAACAAGACATCTCTCTCAGCTTCTTTCAGCTGTGAGACTTTGATGAACAGGATATAAATGTTGTGTTGGGCCTAGAAACTGGTGCGAACAATAAGATAACTTCCAGAAACCTCTTCTACAAACCTTGTTCGCGCACAATGGACAATCATGTGTGAACACGATGCGCAGTCAAGACATGAGAAGAAAAAGGAAATCACAAAAACAAGATGAAAACTTGTGAACAAACCGTAAATCTTGTGACACGAAGACAGGTCGTGTGAAAGTGGAACTGCACAACCCTGATAACTGGTGTGAACAATGTGCGTGTTAACTGACACAAGCGAGATACCATTTAAAAACAAGATGCGGGTGTTGCACTGACGAGACGTGAACGTGTCTGTGTCGTGAACACAAACGATGTTTCCCGTGCACAAGCTCCTGCGCTTGGTACAATATTAGCATTATTGTAGGGACTCGACCCCGAGGTCAGGGGAAAGGTTTAAAGAGTAAAACGGGTCAGATGAGTAATTTTACAGGCATCAGCAGGTTTGTCACTTTCAATTGATTCAAACATAAAAACACAGAGACACAAAGTGAGAGAAATGTCACGTTGGCTGTTTCCTGCTTGGACAGTGAAATAATCCAACGGGTCGTCACACCGTTTCTTTTCAGCCCACAAAGGAGCATTTCATCCTTCAGGGAGAATAAAAGATTCACAATCACTAGATTCTCGGTTTTCCCTGAACAGTGACAGTAAGGATGTTTTCTGAATATGTTGGATTCATAAAATCCAATCAGACAAACCTGTAATGAGGACGGGAGGGAGCAGGAATATGTAGAACTACTACTGACAACAACAACTATAACAACTATAATAATAATAATAATAATAATGATAATAATAATAATAATAATGATGCCTTTTCCTATCAATGCTGCCTCGTGTGAGAGGAAACAGAGACAGTGGCACATTTTTCTGGAACAATCCACCAACATTTCATCACTGGACAGTGAAGCTTCTGTTTATCATTTATGTGGTTTTTAATTTTGTTTGTTGTCATAAACCTCCGTGTGCATGGTTCTTAGAGCAGAAGCCATTTGTGAATATTTATAAAATAAAAGCTAAGTATTTTCTCTTATTTTCAATTGTGTATGAAAATAGACGTGTACAATATCTCAAATAAAATCAAGAGGAAAGAACAGCTCCCAGAAGTAAAAAAACAAAAACAAAAAAACCCACAGCTGGAAAATGTTACGTGCATTTACTCCAGTACAAATGAATCGGTCTCTACTTTATATGCATGCTGTTACTTCTATTTTATTACAAAGAAACAGGCAAATATTGCATATTTTACTGAACTACAAACATTTTAAATAAACTCCACCTCAGTAAATTACTGCATCAGCAATTTGACAGTATTTTTGCAGAGTGGTATTAATAGTTTTACTGCAGTAAAGGACCCTGGTACTTTCACACACAGATGAATAAGAGCTCCACGCCCTGCCTAGCTTTGTGTCTGGCCACACATTGGATAAAAACAATAAACCGTTCACGTAGACATTTAAACGTGGACATTTCCAGTAAGTGAACGTTTCCTCTGCCACCCAGTTCGCTGCTGTAATATGAGCCATATGCTCCCGGCGGGGCAGAGCGAGGCCGCCCGGGGCCCTCCGGCGGTGGCTGTGATGGTGGTGGCAGCCCCGGGGCCCCAGGCATCGTTTCGCTAAACCCCCAGCCCCTTTTCTCTCCACTCACACCTTATGGAGGAAAATGTCGGCCACAATACGGAGGCCCTCGGCCCCTTTCTTCTCCTCGCCTTTCATTCCCCCACTAGAAAGCCACGAACAGGGGCCCCGGGGCCACTAATGCCTTTTGATGGGGATTGGAATTAATTATCTCCAATAACACAATTGTCCTCGGCCAACAAAAAGAGCAAAGAAATCCCCTCCAGAATCAGAGAGAAGAAGAAGAAGAAAGGAGGAGAGAGGGAGGGGGTGATCAAAGGAGAGAGAGAGAGAGAAAGAAAGGACGAGAGAAACCCAGACGCAGTGCGAGAGAGGGAGAGCGAGTGAGAGAGCAGCTGTTTCTCCGTTAGAAATGATATGGAGGAAGTTTATTAGAGCTTTGTGAGGTGGTAATATGGCTCAGCCGGCAGGATCAGACTGGTTCAGTTCGGCAGAGAGACAGGGTTCAAGTAGCTTTGCACACATCAGCTTATGTCAGCTGATCGTTATCAACACATGTGAAATGGCAGTGATCAATATGTGAACTGATCACCACCCATCACTCAGGTGCTGTTAAATACAAACACTACCAATCAAAACAATTTCCCATTGAACTGAACTGGAAACTGTGTCCACACCTTTGACTGGTAGTATTCATATGTGCACCATGTCCTGGTGGTATTTGTCCTGTGCCTGTGCAGTAAACCAGTGTAAACAGGAACCAAGAAACCTCGGTAACCAGGGCAAACACAGAGCAGAAGTTACCTGGATGCAACTGCAGCTCTCTGAGTCTCCTCCTCGTGATCCTGGACTGGTGAGTCTGAACCAGCAGGTCCTGAGGACGCACTGTGGATCAGGTCCGGAGGATGAGTCCACCACCTGGAGAGACACATTATGATGAACAGGTTACATAACCAGGAGCGACCAGTCATCCAGCTGTACTGGTACTACAGTTACAGGTAAGTACACATCTGCAGGCCATTCTGCAGGACATACAGGTACATTAGTACTTTGCTGGTTGGATCTTAAGTCAGTTCATACAGGTAAGAGTGGGCTAGAGGCCAACTGAGGGTTCTCACAATGTCCAGGCTAGAGTTCACTTTTAGGTAAGACACAGCAGCAAGTAGCCAGGGAAACAACAGTAAGTGGTCTGCAGGGTGGCTAACAGGAAGCAGGTTAGACTCGGTCAGAACCACACACTGTTCTTTAGCGGGCAGACGGACTTGAGGCAAACAGATCTTATTGAGCACCAGGACTGAGCTAATAAGTCAGGCAGCGGGCAGAGAGCCATCCAGAAGCAGAGCACAAACTAGTCCGTACACAGGTGAAGCAAGCGGTAAACTGGGGTGACCACAAACTCAGTTAGTGTTTCTGTGTGGACAATCCGGCAGGTAATGTGTTGTGGCCGATGGCTTAAACACCGACTGGGTGAATACACAGGTAGGAAGCAGGTGAGCGTGCGCAGGAAGAGAGACAAAGACGGGGGCTGGGTCTAAAACAACAGGCAAACCAAGGGGTGGAGAAAGCTGCAGCAGTGACGAGCTCCTATGGGGGGTGTTGCTGCCGTTTTGTCAGAAGACCAACGTCTGTGAACATTTCACTGATACATTCACTACGTATTATATCACACTTTCCAAAGATGTCGATCATCGCTGTTCCCTCCAACGTAACACAGATGGGGTTCGGTGCTACTGGTAAAGAGCAAATGTTCAGGTAAAGGTCAAAGGTTAAATATGACCAACTACAGATCTGATTGGTTCATTTAATGGTGGCAGGTACCAGAACCATCATTGTCATGGTAACAATAAGAAACACATGATTAAGATTATGGAACAGTTAAAGCTTAGATACAAACACTACTTGGTAAAGGCCGTGGGAATGTTGCGGTTTGGGTTCAAATAACCTCATCAAGGTTGGAGGACCCTCGTTGTCATGGTTACACTAACAAACGCATAATTAAGGTGCAGTCGTGGTTAAAAGAGGCAGTAGATTTTCCTTTGCTCCATCCACACAGACTACATCGCCTGTCTATGACCTCAAAATATCAAAAAGAAGTACGGTGCGTGACGGGGCCAATCAGAGAGCAGGACCAGTGTAAGCAGGTACACAGGTGAGTTAGAGTTTGGACTTGACTGAGATCCAACTGATTTTAAAGTTAACAGGACACACACACAAAGTAACCCCCCCTCCAGAAGCAACAAACCCATTCTAACACTCTATGGATAAAGAAAACTGTGTCTGCGCCACACGGCTAGACACCCCCAGTAACACACTCTCTCTCTGTGCCACATGGCTAAACCCCCCCAGTAACACACTCTCTGTGCCACACGGCTAGACACCCCCAGTAACACAGACACACACTCTCTCTCTCCCAGGCGGCGTCAGAAGTTGCAGCTCCAACAAACCGGGTCTTTCTGCAGAACAAGCAGATTAACGGCTGCAGGATTAAAACCAGGACACCCAAGTCGACCACAGTGGTCTGTTACCACGGCAACTGGCCGTGGGGGGGCGGTGGAAACCTTGCATGTCCAAAATATCTGAAAGTCTTGTTTCATTGTCGACGAATGAAGGATGAGTTCTCAGACAAACAAACTCTAAATAAAAACAACTGAATTAATTGATATTTATTTTTCACTGGGAAGTTTATTCCTCATATATCGGTTTGCATGTAAACAAGTTTCACATGGGTCTGCTGTAAACGCTAAAAGGCTCATTCAAACTGGAGGCGTTAACCTTTCTCTGTAATTACGTGTCAGATCAGGATCCAAAATGCAGACACAGACTCTGATGGAGTTCGTAATAGTTTTTAATATGAAGGATAAGGAACAGAGACAGAAGTTAAAAACTGAAGGAGCTCAACCAGATGAAAGACCAAGTAAAGGAGTCAACAAAAACACAACTCAACAGTTCAGCCCAGGAGCTACACAACAAAACCAAAAACAAACAAATAAACCAGAGGAACAAACCAAGAATCCTCAAGTCAAGAAGTCCAACAAAGAGACAAGGTGAAATGGTCCAGGGGAAGCAAAAGGTAGGGAAGTTAAACAGGAGACGCACAATCAGAACAGAACAGAACAGAACAGAACAGACAGGGTGTGGTGCGCAGCGAATGGAACGAAGCAGCAAGTGACCAAGGGAAAGGAGGGAATATATGGGCAGGAGACCAGAGGATAACGAGCAGCAGGTGGAAACGAGTAGTGATTAGAAAGCAAGGTAAAGCTGGGGCAGGTGAGGTGGCACAGGATAGGAAACAGACAAAATAAAAGGACGCCAACAGGAAGCAAGTCCCACAACCATAACATTACACAGCTCTTTGTAGTAAACTAATTAACTGTACATTACACTCTGACCAACAGGTGAGGAACTGGCCCTTTAAAGTCTTTGCCTTATTTTCTAATAAACTTTTATATGTATTTGTTGAATCTCACATCACGTTAAAGGACTATTCCCTCTCTTTTGTCCATCAACACTGTCCAAAGCTGAAATAAGGCTTAATTTGACAGGTAGTCAACAAACACTAGATTATATCTTGCAATTTTTTTTTAAACCTTTTAGCTAAATGAAAAAAACAAAACAAAACACTGACGGGTCAGTTTGTTTCTGCCCTCAGGTTTGCCTTGCAGGCTGATCCTCAAAGAGTAAAAACTTATTCTATTGTCTTTCATTTCTCCAGAGGGTGTCTGCTAAAACTCAGACATCTCTCTCAGCACCACTGAACCTTCTCTGTGGCTCCGTGACCTTCTACACCATGCTGACAGTTACCAACCACAGCATCACACACACTGCCACAAGACTTATTAACCTCCACACACCTGACCTGCTCCAGCTGCACTCACTGGCCTCCACCCCCACCCCCACCATCAGGCAGACCTTACTAAACACTGTTCTGCAGGGAAGAGTTTTGTCCCATCTGCTGTGCACACCGTCTTAAATAGTTCCTTCCCAGAAACTCCTCATTTGGCTTTTTTTTTGACAGTGATCATATGAAAGTGAAAACAATCTCTGCAAAGTAAAAGAATGAATATCTGATTTAATTTTAAATCTACTTAAAAATGTACAACAGAAAATAACTGGCTGCATTAGTATTCACTGCCTATAAAAGTGACTGGCCTAAATCATGGCCGGTGCAGCCAGCTGTTGTTGAAGTCATACAATTAGTTGATCAGAGGACATCTGTGTGCAGATAATGTGTTTCATGTGACTGCAGTACAAATACACCTTGGAGGTCCAGTTACCGGTGAATCTGTGTCTGGGCCAAAACCTGCACCAGGAAGACATGAACCTTCCAAGCAACTCAGACAAAAGGTTACTGACAAGTCAGAGTAGGGGTTTCCAAACTAATACAGTTAAACTAATACAGCAACATTTAGGCCTGGAGGAAAACCTGGGACAGTGTGTAAGACAACTGTGACTTGGGAGAAGCCTTGTTCTCCAGCAAGACAATGACCCCAGGCATGCAGCCAGAACTCCGCACAGAAGGAAAACAACACTGTTTGTGTGTTAGGTGTTAGGGTCAGAGCCCAGACCACAGTCCAACTAGAATGTGCGGCTGAAAAGGGCTGTTCACTCACCATCCCCACATGACCCGACAGAGCTTGAGCGGGTTTGCACAGAAGAATGGAGAACAATTCCAGTGTCCAGATGTGCAAAGCTGACAGACGTACCCACAGGCTCAGTGCTGCAACTGCTGCCAAAGGTGCATCTTCTAACCACCGACTTGAAAGCACTGAACACCAACACAAACTGTTATTTCCTCTTATATTTTACTGTACGTGGTAGAGATCTGTCTCCACTTTGACATGAAAGTGTCTTTTCGTGTCATCAGTGACAAAAACCCCACATTAAACTGCTGATGATTCAATGTTGTAACAAAATCAAAGGTGAAAAGCTTTAAAAGTGCAGTAGGTACACTCCAAACCAAGACCCCCGGTCCCTCAGGACACACCATGTGACTGTGTTTGATGTCAGAAATATTTGTATACTGTCTTACTGTTTTTGTGTCTTCACGCGCTGTAACTATGGAAGGGAGTTCCCCCCTCAGGGACAATAAAAAACAGAAAGCAGTTGCCTGATGAAGCTTCATTTGTTTCTTTTAAAGTGGCAGCTTGGCCAAGTTGTTGAAAGTTATTAAAGTTAAATTTTAATATGAAGTTTTAGGGAACATGGAGTCAGAGCAGCTTCCACACATTTGTCAAAGCGATCATATGAAATTAATCTGAGCAGTGTTTCTGTTTAAAACAGGAGAGTTTAAGAGACAAACCTTAAATCAACAGAAGAACTAAAAGGCAGACTGATCTCAATTAGAGGAGGAGGAGGAGGAGGAGGAATCCTTCACTGGAGACACTGAAACGAGATGAAAACCGGACTCAGTTCATCGTTTCTGTGACACAGAAGGACACCTGCTCATTAAAATGTTCATTATGTTGGCAGATCATTAAATGGGGTTACCTGCAGCTTCAGGAGAAACTAAACCACATTTAACTTGTTCATTTCTTCTTCTCTGACTTTAAAAGTACTGTACATTATTTTCAACATCTCAAGGAAGTATCTTCAATAAAACAGCTATTCTTTGGGTCTGCACGAATAAAAACATTTCCAATTGTCATCAAATAAAAATATATGACATATAACTGTTTGTTGTGCTGCTTTATTTCACCTCATGCCAAAACCAAATAAAGAAAAAAGAATTCACTTAGCCATGTTTACTCCAAAATACAAACAACAGAAGCTGATCCATCTTATTGGAAATATTTAATGATTACAACTGAACACAAAATACGGAAACAAAGTCAAAAAACTTTAAGGCCATGAAGAACGCTGTGGGTTTACAGTAGTTATAAACACAAGAGAAAACACCGTCTAGGTTCATAACAGCAGAAACATACAACACCAATGTCCATCGGCTGCATGAGCGCAGATGTTTTTAATGAAATATGGGAAAAAATCAACAGTAAAATGGATGAAAACAGAAAACTGAAAATAAAATCAGATGATCAGACAACGGCTCGGAGGCTTCCTGTCCCGACCTTCTTCCTCAACACTTCGACCAGACGCTCCAACCTGAGAAGAAGAGGAGGAAAAGATTCAGTCTGAAAAATAAGTGGTGAGAAGACAAATGGAGCAAAAACCTGAACAGGACTTCCTCCTAACAGTAAATTTTATTCTCAACCAACAACCCAGCAGGACCCGGCGTCTGAGGCCGGGACCATTTGATAGAGGGAGGGAGGAGAAGGAGGCAAAGCAAACAGAGGTGAAGACGACCCTACCAGAAGTACGAACGTCCACAGTGACGTCCACACTTGCAGCACAACATTTGAACCATTTGTGGTACTGCTTCTATGTAAAGTGACACATGGCCACAGTAACGGTGCTTAGACCACACTTCCTCCTGCAGTGGGTTCTGAAATTTTCACATGCAGTGTCACATTTCTAGCTGCAGTGGTCATGCTTTTACCATGTGACCGGACATTTCTCCAGCCACTGTTCAAAGTGATCTGGTTGGAAATCAGAGAACATAAATAGCCTGTGAGCAGAAAGAGAAACAGACAAAGCAGGAAAGTGAGATGAAGCTGAAATTAAGAAGCGGAGTTGGAGACCTGACCCTGATGACTTTCTAACACTCAGTGAAGCTCGCTCTCTCCCTGGCTCTCTTTCCAAACCAAATTAAACTTCCCGTCTCTAATAACCAGCAGATTTCTATCACCCCCTCCTCTCCAGAGAGCAAATATTCCTCTCTTCACTATTCAGAAACTTGGGAGACTCTTCAGTGCGGGCTGTCCCCCCGCTGGCAGCCAAATTAGAGCAGAAAGCTGTGGGTTTGAGCCCAGGAGGACGGTGCAGGACGCAGACGGACAACTTAAGCTGTTTTCATCAGGAATCTCATCCCTTCATCTTCAGGCTGATGAGATGAGAAGCAGCAGCAGAAGAAGTCACGTTATTCAGCACCAGACCGTCATCCTTCACAAGTTGAAATCTGAAGGATTAATTCTTCCTGATCAACTCGCCGGCAGAGACACTCACTCTGATGTCCACTGAATATGAATCATCACAATCCAATCTCTTTAGTCCCAGCCGCTCAACCAGTCTTTGAACACATCCTGGTGTCTGTGACGGCTGCTGCTGGGTACAGCAACATGTTTTCAATGACAGGAAACTTTACACATATGTCACTGGTTTCTAACCTGTTTGGCTTGTGACCTCTAAAACAGGTCAAATACCAGGTGGCTTCCTTCTCAAATGGTTCTACTGAG
Source organism: Monopterus albus (assembly GCF_001952655.1). Taxonomy (NCBI): domain Eukaryota; kingdom Metazoa; phylum Chordata; class Actinopteri; order Synbranchiformes; family Synbranchidae; genus Monopterus; species Monopterus albus. Next base: position 251,752 of record NW_018128138.1, read on the forward strand.
GACTCTTTAGAAATAAGGTTATTCTAAAAATCAGAAGAAGAAAAAGAAAACCACTTAACTTTGTGGTAAAAAGGCCAACACATGAAGGCTAAATAGCCAGACTCTCCAAGTCCATCTCAGGGTTTCTGTTCTGTCTCTCCTTTAGTGAATCCTCATTTGGACAGGTGGGGTTTTTCATTTCAGGAACAGAACTCGACATAAATCAGGATTGAGATCATTTAAAACAGCAGCTGATAAAGAAGCCTGCCTATCTCATGGTTCTGTGGTACTTCATCACTGGGCCACACTACGTACAAACATGGAAGTCAAACGTAGCTGAACATTTAATCGTGGAACGTGACTAAACATGATAAAACAAGGAACACAGTGATGAAATAAAATCTGATATCAGCTCCTGTGCTATGAAATCAGCCAGTGCTGATGAAGTTTTAAAACAGTGAAGGACGGTCAAATATAGTGAAACAGACAATTCAGTTCTAGGCCCCGCAATAAGTTTCTGAGTGGTCTGGCCCCTAAAAACCCTCAGAGACATGTTTGCTGAGTCCGGTGGGTGTTTTACAGTTTATCTGTTTTTATTTTTCTTCCATATCTCAATAACCATCTGACTCCATTGTACCGTTGAGCTGAGCCGACTGTATAGACGCTGACGCTGAACAAAGTACCTCTGCCTCCGATCTTAAAGACCTCAGAGGTTAGTCTTGATGGTAAAATACTCCGAGGTTTGTCTAGGGAAAACTGAAGTGAAGAATCCACAGTCTGCCACAGTTGTAACCATAGTACTTTAGTACTGGGTATCTACTCTGGCCCGTTGCTGCTTTGTGCTGTTATTGTTGCTTTTAACATTTATAGCTTGCATTTGAATGTTGTATCTATCCATGTGCGTCGTGTTAAGTACTTTGAATATGGGCCGGCTGTGACTCAGGGGTAGAGAGGGTCGACCCCTGATCGCAGGGTGTGCGGTTCGATTCTCGTTCTTAGTCCACATGGCGAAGTGTCCGTGGGCAAGACACTGAACCCCAAGTTGCCTCCGGCGGCCACCATCGCTGTGTGTGTGGGTGAATCTGTAAAGCGCTTTGTCCAGGTATGGTAGAAAAGCACACGAACACGAATGTTGGTATTTAGCAAAGGTCACTGAATGTATGCACAGCTCAGCATTTCCCTCCTCCTGTGAAAACTGAGCTGGTGATTTCAATATGACAACACAGCATCCAGCTGCTTGTTTCAGATGGATCAGTACATGCCCTCTGACACAGGGCACGACGAACACATTTACTAAATGGCAGTTATTTATTAAGGACCTGAATGGAAATGTGAGAAGATGAAATGAAACTCGAGAACAGATGTTTCCTCCAGCAGATGTGTCGGCTGGCTGCCTGCAGTGAATTACGCTGAAACTAAAGGTGACGTGTTAGTTTGGGGCTACAGCCAAAATATTATTACCTCACTGGATTTTCTTCTAGAGCCGCAACAAATATTTTTTTAAAAGACCAATTAATCCATGAATAATTTTCTCAAGTAATCAATTGTTGTGCCTAGAAAACTGTCACAAATATCCATCACAGTTTCCTAGAGGCCTCCTCTAATGGGTTAACCCTAACCCTTGTTTCACCTGACCAACACAGAAACAAAAATAATTCATGTAAATGATGAAAAGGTTTGAAAGCTTGGAACCAGCAAACACTGGTATCTATGCTTAAAAATGATTCAAACAATTATTAAAGTGGCTGCCATTAATTTTACTTACGACAGACTAATTATCACCAACTAACCGTTTCCATCAGATTTCAAGTTGAATCATGCTCAGAGCCAGGGACCAGGTGTCTGTCTGTATGGAGCGGCTTTAACAGAAGAACACTATGCTCTAAAATGTCAGTGCAACTACAGAACCCGAACATGACGACTGGATACAGTATCAGAGCATGTCGACAGGGAGAAGCTGACCTGTGGACTCTCTCGCAGGCCTCTCGCTCTGCCTCCCGGCAGAGTTGAAGCTCCACTTCCACGCTCTGCTTCTCCTTTGACAGCTGCTGCAGCTGGACCTGCAGGGGCGGGGCCTGATGAGTCGGAGAGACACCCTCACTGGGCAGCAAAGGAGGAGGGGTGAGGAGGGCCTGACAGCTGAAAGCAGGAAGAGGAGAGGATGTTTTACTGCTTTGTCTTGAGGATGGTTCATGTCATTCTTCAGTTTGTTTGAACAAACAGTACAGCCTGTCAGTCAGTTTGAGGAAGACTGAGCTAAACTCACAGGTGACAGACTCCACCCTCTGCAATCGAAATCAACGTACCCTCTGCAGGAAATACACTATATTGCCAAAAGCATTCACTCACCCATCCAAATCATTGAATTCAGGTGTTCCAACCACTTCCACGGTTACAGGTGTATATAATCAAGCACCTAGGCATGCAGACC
>NW_018128138.1:254346-275785 GCF_001952655.1 Monopterus albus
TTCAGATGAGGTGGGGGGGTGTAAGTGTTTTGTTCAAGGTCACTTCGACACTTGAACTGCCGGCACTGAGATTCGACCCTTCAACCTGCTGGTGGGAGACGACTGCTCTACCCACTGCACCACTGTCACCTCCCAGAACAAAACAGTGTGTAGAGAGCTTCATGGAATGGGGCTCCATGGTCGAGCAGCTGCATCCAAGCCTTACATCACCAAGTGCAATGCAAAGCGTCGGATGCAGCAGTAAAGCACACCGCCACTGGACTCTAGAGCAGTGGAGACATGTTCTCTGGGTGACGAATCACGGTTCTGTGTCTGGCAATCCCACGGACAAGTCTGGGTTTGGCGGTTGCCAGGAGAACGAAACTTGTCTGACTGCATTGTGTCAAGTGTAAAGTTTGGTGGAGGGGGGATTATGATGTGGGGTTGTCTTTCAGGAGCTGGGCTTGGCCTCTTAGTTCCAGTGAAAGGAACTCTTAATGCTTGTCTAGATCCTGCAGAGATCTAGTCAAAGCCACTTTCTGTCTGAAATCTGTTGACTAAATGCTGTTTTACATTTCAACAGTAGAAGAATAATTTGGGAATTATTATATTTGCGGCAAACTCCAGTCTGATTTTTCAAATTTACAGTTGATCTGACTGTTGAACTGATGTGTAGAAGAAGATCTGCACTGGTCTGCAACGTGTTCAGCTTTAACTGTAACAAAACAATCAATATTTAATAAAACTGATTATTGGTTTTGACCTTCTAGCAACAGAAATGAGCCGATACTGGAGTCAGCACTGAGTTCTGATGACGTGTTCACTGACCAGCTGCAGAAATTCACCTGTGAAAATGAGACTGTACGGTTTTAGGAAAGAAGGAATTTCTTTTGTGTCCTGGTGTTTGTGAAATGAGACTGTTTAAACACACACATACAAAGGCACCAAATAAACTAAAATCTGAGCACTGAAGAGAAGTAGCAGGAGAAATGAATTTTTACTTCCCCAAAACACACTGAGACCAAATCAAACTCCAGCGGCCCCCGGCCTGCTGATCTCCCCCCAGCTCTGCAGGTGCTCAGCACCAATCCTGATGATGAATGGAGGCGCACGGTTGAGACCGCACGGCATTCCAGCTCGAGTCTGTTCCCTTTTACTTTTCTACTCGGGCTCCACTGCTGCTCAACCTTTCTTACACTAAACACTGCTGTTACATGCCTGATTTTGTTGGTCATCTCCAGATATAATCAGGGTTTCACCACTTTCATACCTGTCGATTGGGCAAATGGGTTCATACACAGTTCAACTGTTTGGTTTGTGGAATATGAGGTTCATCCATTTGGCCACATTTCCACAGTGATTCACAGGCAACTTTATTCATTATGATACTAACTATAGAAAGAGACATGAGTGCAGACATGCACAGTTTTCTAAGTCTGATCAGTAAACCCTGAGCTCTGGTTTATAAATGAGCCTTGACTGAGTCAGCGGGTCAAAGGTCAACCACTTCTTCCAGCCAAATGCTCAATCTGTGTTTAACTCTTTATGGCACCTGATTGGTCGACACTGAACACAAAGGAGGAGGAATCCTCCGAGCAAACGCACACTACTGTTTGCCCTGTCCCTGGACTGTTAAGGCTGCGCTGATGCTGAGCCCTGCAGGACAAAACACAGCCTCTGATTCATCTGAATGGAGTCAGTCCACTGACACAGCAGGCAATGCAAGGCTGTTCAGGAAAATGCTGACTGGATGTGGCAACATAGAGAGAGGGCTGTGATGAAACAAGACCGGGTCACTTGGCCAAACTGTGTGAAAACTTCCCATTTGTAAGCATAAATATAAACTTTAATAATAATCACACCTCTATTTGGCCAAGTATGTTACACCCAAGGAATTTGTTTCTGGTACAGAACTGAGGCAGCCATCTGCCTAACACCTAACCCTAACATGTGGACTGCAGGCACCGTAATTTCTTTAACCTGAAATGATGTTAACAGTCCTTGGTTCTCTAACCCTTTACTGCTCCGTCTCCTCTTTGATTCTGCAGGAAGAGATTTCAGACCCGCACAAACGTGATAGTTGGATCTCGCAGATACCACAACTCATGGTGACTTTAGTTTCAACACACTCCACAGATCACTGCATCTGACCTGTAATTGGCTCGTAGAGCCTGTAGCTCCGCCTCCAGCTGCCGCCGGTCCTCCAACGCTCTGTCTCTCTCTCTCTGCAGCCTCAGCAGCTCGGCCTGATTGGATAAAACACATGTCAATCACACTCACCTCAGTGAGGTCCACCTGAGCAGGGTCACATCAGACACACAACCCAGGACACGCTGAGACCATGATGCTGATTGTTTTGTTTGCATAGAGAGTAAATCTGCTCTGAGAGTCACTGTCGCTCAAACTAAACCTGAAATCCCTGATTCAACCTGAAGATTTAAACATTAACACTTTTGTGCTGCGCTAATTGTCTCGTGTTTGTTAAGTGTGTTTGTGCGGTGAGACATGAGCACAGGTCTGTATTGAAACAGAGATCAAGATCTGATCTCAGCGAGACAATCTGTTTAAATACAGGATTAATTAACTAGCCAACTAATTAACTCACGAGTGTCAGCACACTTCATAAAAAGGATCTGATTTTTATCAGCATGTATTTAGCTCCTGGTTTACTAAAGCACATTATCAGTGTCAGCTCCTGGACTGAAACTCCAGGTGCATTCTGGGAATAAAAATGCTCAACAGATGCACTTTACTAGTGGGGTTTCTGAGTTTATCAAGTTCAGCACCACTAAAATCACCATATAAGGACTTCCTGTTCTGCTTCGTTAGCAGCAGAGTTTCTTTCAGAGCCTGACAGTTCTGAGCGTCAAGTCAGAAACCAGCAGACTAAAGCAGAACAAAAGGACCAGAGTCAGTGCGGTGTTAGGACGTGTTACCAGTCCGCGTGTCAGTGACATGTCCTCAGAGCAGCTGGGGCAGAAAGACAGAGGGGACGTTCAGGCCACAGGAAGTCAGACCCTGACAACCACCTGCATACAGCGAAGCCCTCCCTGGCTAGTGTGAGGCATCAGGGGGCTGACAGTCACTGAGAATATTCCAGCTGCAGTCGGCGCTGTTCCACTATCACGTCTTAGAACAGAGGGGGAGACTGAACCGAGACCTGCACAGAGACCTGAAGCCGCCACAGCACAAGACTGGCTTCACACTGACAGGTAGAAGCTGCTGGGACCAGATGTGATAGCTCTCAGAGAAGTGGCAGCTGTGGTGGTGGTGACCCAGTGAACACAACAATGGCTTTGCTGCAGGTTTGTCAGAGCTATATCCAGAGTAGTAAAGCAGTTCTTGAAAATGTTTCAGCTCTCATCCAAGAAGCAGCTTCAGCTCTGACTGGTGGGGAGTCCCAGGTTTCTGTGAGGTCCCCCCCCCAAACATGGTGTTCATCAATAATCTGTTAGTGAATAACCACGAGTATAGTACTAATAAATACAATGTCTGTCTTCATAAGAATAATTTTTAGTTATATAATTCAACCTTTAATTCACATTTCTTTTCTCACCACAGCCTGACTCGTGGTCATCTGCTGTATTTTTACAATGGCTTTCAATCGGACTCACAAATTGTGTGATTTTAGTAAACTTACACCTGTTATCGATGTGAACCTCTTTCTGATACACACGGGTAAGAAGAAAATATGTTGGTGTACGTCACAAACACAAACTACGGGCAAACTGTGAAAACCTAGCTGACAGAGGAAACCCCAACAGCCCAAAGGCCTTAAAACATGAGTGAAAGTGAAACACAGGTGGACTCCTGCAGCACCTCCTCCTGCTGCTGCAGGAATCGAACCTGCTACAGGACGGTGCATCTCACTGTGTTGCTGGTCAAGCTGTGTGAAGGCCGGCTCCAGCAGGGATGACAGACCTGATCCTGACCTCCCCACCCCCTATGCTAATTAAACCCCTCAAGGTCTGGGAGTTTAAAGTGAGACATCAAAAGAGAAACCAAACCCAGTGAGTCAATATGTGTCTTCTCCAGCCGGGCCAGAGGAGACGCTTCAAAAGAGCCGCCGATTTATTAATCAGAATAATTTCCAAATGAGATGATCAGCAAGCAGGAGCAACGCCGAGCTGACCTTTAACATGAGGAGTTAAGGTCAACGAAGGAGCAGGGAGCGGAGGCAATAAAACTCACCAGGCTGGACCTTTAACAGGAGGAGGAGCAGGAGGAGGCTGGTTGAAGATGTGAAAATGAAGGGGGGTTTGAGGAGGACAAGCGGTGAATGAAAGGAACCAACGGTGACCTTTAACATGATGCGTTAAAGGAACAGTTTGCATGGCCCCCCCCCCCAGCAACAGGTAATTGAAGTTCAGGCTTTGATCAGAGTTCATTTACTAACTCACAGATGGTACTACGGCCTTAACTACTGTGTACCGCTACTGCTGCAACGAGTACTGCCCTTTCTACAGGACTAATACTAATACTGCTACAGCCCCAGCTGCCGATGTTACCACTAGTAGGGGTGTGATAATACGTGAAACCATACACGATACTGGGTTCACGAGAACAAGAGGAGAGGATATTTTAGTACGGTTTTCCACAAATCTTCAATGACCAAATAAAGGACTGGAAAAACTGTCTCTCATTCGACTGAAAGTTACAAAATGCAAAAGAGTGCAGGTGCATTATGAAATGCTTTAACTAATCATATTGTCCTGGCCGTCCCTTCAGTTCTACGCCCTGAGTGTGAATGATGACGTGCAGTAAAAGACGACAATGTGCAGCCACTGTAAAAGGTTCGGCCACAGACTCAGCTGACCGACTTCTCTCCTGTAGGATTTCATGAGTCTCTTCAGACTTTAAGACTGTGCATGACCTGTGCATGGGCTTCTTAGGCCGTGCTCAGACAGATTCAAAGGTGTGAAAAAAATGCAGCACTCCCCATTCATTCCTGTGGGGTTGTGTTCACCGCAGGGGGCTCCGGCAAAATAATTTGCTTTCATAGCAAATTCTTAAACTGATGCTGTCTTCTTTTAGTCTGACGACTCAAACTTCCAGTTGCAATTCAGCTCTTTTCACAGCTGTAACTTGAAGAACAAAGCCTTGTGTATCCTCCAGGCGGATGCAAATAGCTGTAGACGTGCTTCAGTACACACAACAATCAAGGATACGCAGACTCATTCACACGTGGGCTCTAGAAAACAAGATGGTTGGTTGAATCTGGCTGAAACACGAAAACAGTAAAAATAGAAGGCAGTGTGCGCCATTTCCGCCAACAGGACCAAGGGTCCAGTGCCAACACAGGAGCTCACATGGAGCTTCACACACTTGGGCCAAAATTTATGTAACACAATCACATGGAGTCACAAAACATGAACATGACTGTATTACATGAGCTCCTTTAGTGCTCCTGCCCACATTTCAGACTCTGTCAGGTGACACCTCAGTGTTTACACTGTAGTTCCCTTCACTGCAGGTATACAGGACATATACAGTTTTATGCAAAAGTGTAGGCACCCCTTGATAAATAACAGATTTTGGTGATTTTTTATTTGAACAGATGTTAACACAGTTTCTCTTGGAAATGGAAAAAATGCACAATATTTTCAGCAAACAGTGATGCATAGTTACTTCTTATGCCATAAATTGAACAAAAATAAAAAATAAAAACATTATTATGGCATGGTGCAAAAGTTTGGGCACCCTAAGAGTTCCAGAGTCTCAAAGTCTCTCACAAGGTTTCAGACCTTAATCAGCTCATTAGATCTGATGCACAGCAACAGCTGTCATTGGTAAATGCCAATTTCAAAGCTGTACAAATACCTTGACTCTTCAAACCTTGTGCACACACTTGTGGACACCCAGCAACCATGGGTTCCTCTAAGCAGCTGTGTAAGACCCTGAAAATGAAAGTTATTGATGCCCACAATGCAGGAGAAGGCTACAAGAAGATAGCAAAGCGTTGTCAGCTTGCAGTTTCCACAGTAAGAAATGTAATTAAGAGATGGCAGATCAGGGGAACTGTGGAGGTCAAGATGAGATCTGGAAGACCAAGAAAACTCTCGGACAGAACTGCTCGTATGCTGGTCAGAAAGACAAATCAAAACCCCCATTTGACTGCAAAAAACCTGCAGGAAGATTTAGCAGACTCAGGAGTGGTGGTGCACCGTTCCACTGTGCAGCGATGCTTGCACAGACAAGGCCTTCATGGAAGAGTCAGCAGAAGAAAACCTTATCTGCGTCCCCATCATAAAATCCAACATCTGAAGTATGCAACAGGACATCTACAGAAGCCCGATGCGTTTTGGAAACAAGTGCTGTGGACTGATGAAGTTAAAATAGAACTCTTTGGACACAATCAGCAAAGGCATGTTTGGAGAAAAAAAGGAGCAGCATTTCATGAAAAGAACACCTTGCCAACTATTAAGCATGGGGGTGGATCTATCATGCTCTGGGGTTGTGTTGCAGCCAGTGGCACAGGAAACATTGCACGGGTGGAGGGAAGAATGGATTCCACTAAATACCAGCAAATTCTGGAAGCAAACATCACACCATCTGTAAAAAAGCTGAAGCTGAAAAGAGGATGGCTTCTACAACAGGACAATGATCCTAAACATACCTCGAAATCCACTATGGAATACCTCAAGAGACGCAGGCTGAAGGTTTTGGAATGGCCATCACAGTCCCCTGATTTAAACATCATTGAAAATTTGTGGGTAGATCTTAAAAGAGCTGTGCATGCAAGACGACCAAAGAATATTACAGAACTAGAAGCCTTTTGCAAGGAAGAATGGGAGAAGATCCCAAGTACAAGAATTGAAAGACTTTTAGCTGGCTATGAAAAGCGTTTGCAAGCTGTGATATCTGCCAGAGGAGGTGTTACTAAGTACTGATTGTGTAGGGTGCCCAAACTTTTGCACCATGCCATAATAATGTTTTTATTTTTTATTTTTGTTCAATTTATGGCATAAGAAGTAACTATGCATCACTGTTTGCAGAAAATATTGTGCATTTTTTCCATTTCCAAGAGAAACTGTGTTAACATCTGTTCAATCAGACTGTCACGATGTCAGAGTTGGATGCTTGTTCTGCTCACTTTGACACAAACTTCAGCTGTGAAAAAACAAACCCTGGTTTCAGGACTCACACTTCAGGCAACAACTGGCATCTCTGGTTGAAATGCTTGAAAGATCTAAAGTTCTGGTTTAAAGGTCTGGGTCCTGGTTTCTTCTTGGGGGGCTTCAGTGGCTCTGCGACTGTCAGTTAATTTAAAGGCAGCTGTTGGTGTTTAAGTGAAAAATTAAAAACCTCTCCAGGCTCTAATCTCCCAGAGCCCTCCAGCCTAATTAACAGCCTTCACTGAGAAAAAGGAGCGAGTGCTACATTAATAACCAAGTCTAATATGTTTGACAACAGATGCGACGAGGAATGCAGAGAATATGAGGAACAAAACCACCAGACTCTACTGAGAATTCTACTGAGTCTGATTTCAGATGTCTCTGAGCTGTTAGCTTCTACCACAGAGAGACTTCTCCTCTCAACCTCTCACAGTTTAGTTGATCCAGTGTGTACCCAGCTTTTCCTGATTCAAACCAAGTCTGAACCTCCACCCTGCCCAAAATGTCCTCACAAAGATAAACATACATACAGCACGGCAGCGGAGCCCAGATGTAAATGTTCTGACACAGCTATAACCAACCTCCACCTTTGGTTTCTGCTGGAACATCCACGCCGGCACCTCTGCATCCTGTTAACACTGGCTGAAAACCTTCCACTCGCTTGTGCTGCACAGGGCGTAAAACAAATGCAGCCTATGTGCTGAAGCAGCACAGTAAACACTGCAGGAGTTGCTATCTTTAATTACAAGCCCTGGTTCAGGATCAGTCCAGGACTCAGTCGAGACATGTGCCGTACAAACTCTGAGGCAGAAAACTCTTCTAAAATCTAAACACAAGACTGGAACCTCCCGACTAACACTGTGTGACAACTGCACTGGTGGTGTGTCTCTGTCGGGTTTGTAGACTCAGCAGTAAAATGCTCAGAGGTTCAAGGTGACTTCTAGTCTCCCAGAGGAACTACTACTGCCTAAAAACCAAACATGCCCAAACAACACATGAAACAAAAATGAAAAAATAAGAGCACAGAAACCAGCCTGAGATAAAACAATCCAACACATTGATTTGTTTAAATCTACAGGCATGTTCAGAGACAAACACACCTGACTGTACCTGCTGACAACCACAGACCAGACCAGGGCAAACCTGTAGATATCTGAGCGCCCCCCTTCTGACCATGCTCCAGGAACTGCTCATTAAGATGGCAGCTGATCAAAGCGTTTCTAACTAACACGGTCACACAGCGGGACCCTGGCCCTCCTCATCCCAGTTCACCATACGAGAGGGGTCAGGACCCCGTTGGCCTGCTGAGTGGTGGACTGCTCTGGACTGTGTGTGTGTGTGTCTGACGTTTTGCGTCTGGTCCACTGATGACCGGCCTGTGATACTGAACTGGGGCTGAGAAAGAAAATGCTGATGAACTATGAACAACTGTTGACATATCTGTGATGTTTAAACTAATTAATTCAGTTTTGTGCTTCTGTTATTTTCCAAATATTGATCTATAATAAAAACCAAACAGATCATATCCGATTCACACATGCTTGCCTTGTTTGCCTAACAAGTTGTTGGCAAACAAACGCCACAGCGTCTCCATGGCATGTTGCCATGACAGCAGAGCAGACATCCCATCATCACCATTCAACACAGAGACGCCAGCTAATGCAACAGAGACAGTGTGTTTACCTGGATCGGCCTCTGCTCTCGCTCCTGCATCAGATCCTGCTCCAGGCGTTTACACTGCAGAGAAACACAATCAGGATCATTGATCAGTTTGATCAGTACAAACCCCACAAACATCAGAGTGGTTTGAAAAAGTTTCTACATTTTCATTACTGTGAATAGGTAAAGAAGAAGAAGATACACTGATCCCCAAAAAGGCAGGGAACTAGAGATGAAACACTTCAACACTGTGTATTATCTTTGTTTTGTTCAATTTCAGAGTGCCATGCAAACATCTGGGCACCCTGAGAGACTCGAGCTCCCAGGTAATTTTTACCAAGATCTCAGACCTTAATTAGCTTGTTTGCCGTTGTTAGGAAAAATCAGGAGATGCACATTTCGAAGCTTTATAAACAATCTGACTCCTCAGACCTGGCCCAAACAGTCAGCAGCCATGGACTCCTCTAAGCAGATTCTAGCCCTGCAACAATGAAAATAACTGATGCCCACAAAGCAGGAGAAGGTTATAAGAAGATAGAAGAGTGTTGTCATGTTTCCTCTGTTCGTTATGTAAGAAATGGCATTAACAGGAACCGTCAGGGTGAGATCTAGAAGACCAAGAAAACTTTGAGAGAGCTGCTCATAGCAGTACTAAAAGGGCACATCAAAACCCTATTTGACTGAAAAAGCCCTTCAGGAAGACTGAGTAGGCTCTCGAGTGATGGTGCACTGTTCTGCTCTACTGCTCATATATGACCTTCCTGGAAGAGTCATCAGAAGAAACTTTCCTGCATCCTCAACACAAAATTTAGCATCCGAGGTTTGCAAAGGAACATCTTAACAAGCCTGATGCATTTTGGAAACAAGTCTTGTGGACTGATGAAATTAAACAGAAGACTGGCCACAAGGTATGTCTGGAGAAAACGGTGGAGATGTAAATAAAAGAACCCCCCTCCAACTGTTGACCACAGAGTGGAGCGATCATGTGCTGGGCTTGTCTTGCAGCCAGTGGCATGGCAGCATTTCACTGGCAGAAGGATGAATGGATTCAATTAAATACAAGCAATTTCTGAAAGTAGACACATCTAAAAAATCTGAAGATGAACAGAGGATGTCTTCTACAACAGGATGATGATTCTGAACACACCTCAAAATCCACCATGGACTAGTTCAAGAGGTGCAAACCACAAGTTGGTGTCCGACCAGACTGAGTAACAAGAAGTGCCTCGGTCAGGGAGGAGACCAAGGACCCAACGCAGAAGTCCTCTGCAGAGGTGGAGAAGCTGCTGTAGGACAACCAGGTCAGCAGCTCTCCATCAGTCAGGCCTTTGTGGTAGAGGATGGACAGAAGCCACTGTGAGTGAAGTTGCTTGGACTTTGTCACACTGCAGTTAAAGGCTCTGAGAGCAGGAGGACAAAGTCTGTCTGGTCTGAGGAGACTCCACACACCGTGATTGAACAACACTGATGTGTTTCTACATCTGTAGCTTTTGCAGCGTGTTTCAAATGTTAGAATCAACCTTAAAGTATGACTTTGTTAATAATTTTACCCAACACTTTCCTTTACATAAGTGCCAATGACATAATTAGAAGGTGCTCCTAAGTCAACTGTGACACAGAGCACTGTGAAACAAGCTACTGCCAGTGCTTCATCAGCATGTTTCGCAGTGGCAGTTCCAGACTAATGTTCCAGCATCGATCTAGAGCTACGCATCACCTGTTGTGTTGCCTTGAGGATGTGGCATTAGCTTGTATGTGTATTGTATGTGCTCCCAGCTCTCAGACTCCCCCCTGTGTTTTACACCATTAAACCACAGACACAAAACGTCCCATGAGTCTGAAACAAAGAAAGTGTGTGGACATCATCTCTCAGGTCAAAGGTCAATAGCTCTTTAACATTTAGCACAAATTCAGAGAAGTCAAGTAGGGTCAGGCAGGTGTTTATTTCTTGCCCTCTGTGGTCACAGTTAAAATCCACACCGCACTTCTTCCTCGCCCCCACTGATCCGAGGCTATAAGACACATTGTTCAAACTAGTATGGCTCATTTCAAAGACAGACCGTGGAGGCTCCCCGTGCAGGTCCAACCCAGGACGGGAGTGGACCTGTTAGACCCAAGAGGCCACGTTCTGCATCACAGAAAGAAGGAGACAAAGAATGAGGCAAAACCAGGGTTAACATCAGTTTGGCATGTCGGAGATGGAGAGCACTAAAAGCATCAAAAGGACTAAAGTTTGACGTAGTTGTGTCTTTTTTTCCTGCTAGAAGCTAAGCACTGTAGCTGGTTAACCTGTATATGTCGGCATCACTAGCAAGCTAACGTTAGCTTCTCAGTTTTGTAGCTTTGTGTCAAATTATTCTGGTCGTAATTTGGAGTCATTCCAACTGACTGCAGTGTTAATGATTTGTTGTCCAATTAGTGGAAACCAGTGCATTTTCCTGGATTAGTAAATGAAGTAATTTTGTACATTTTTGCTCAGTTTTGGTCCAGTTCATGTAGCATTTTAGTCAGAAGTTGTTAACATTTACGCCCTCAACACAACTAGAAAAGTGGGAGTTTAACAAATCATAACATGAAATTTCTCATTTCACTACTCACAGTTACAGTGCCTTGCGAAAGTATTCGGCCCCCTTGAACTTTGCGACCTTTTGCCACATTTCAGGCTTCAAACATAAAGATATAAAACTGTAATTTTTTGCGAAGAATCAACAACAAGTGGGACACAATCATGAAGTGGAACGAAATTTATTGGATATGTCAAACTTTTTTAACAAATAAAAAACTGAAAAATTGGGCGTGCAAAATTATTCAACCCCCTTAAGTTAATACGTTGTAGCGCCACCTTTTGCTGCGATTACAGCTGTAAATCGCTTGGGGTATGTCTCTATCAGTTTTGCACATCGAGAGACTGAAATTTTTGCCCATGCCTCCTTGCAAAACAGCTCGAGCTCAGTGAGGTTGGATGGAGAGCATTTGTGAACAGCAGTTTTCAGTTCTTTCCACAGATTCTCGATTGGATTCAGGTCTGGACTTTGACTTGGCCATTCTAACACCTGGATATGTTTATTTGTGAACCATTCCATTGTAGATTTGGCTTTATGTTTTGGATCATTGTCTTGTTGGAAGACAAATCTCCGTCCCAGTCTCAGGTCTGTTGCAGACTCCATCAGGTTTCCTTCCAGAATGGTCCTGTATTTGGCTCCATCCATCTTCCCATCAATTTTAACCATCTTCCCTGCCCCTGCTGAAGAAAAGCAGCCCCAAACCATGATGCTGCCACCACCATGTTTGACAATGGGGATGGTGTGTTCAGGGTGATGAGCTGTGTTGCTTTTACGCCAAACATAACGTTTTGCATTGTTGCCAAAAAGTTCGATTTTGGTTTCATCTGACCAGAGCACCTTCTTCCACATGTTTGGTGCGTCTCCCAGGTGGCTTGTGGCAAACTTTAAACGACACTTTTTATGGATATCTTTAAGAAATGGCTTTCTTCTTGCCACTCTTCCATAAAGGCCAGATTTGTGCAGTATACGACTGATTGTTGTCCTATGGACAGAGTCTCCCACCTCAGCTGTAGATCTCTGCAGTTCATCCAGAGTGATCATGGGCCTCTTGGCTGCATCTCTGATCAGTCTGCTCCTTGTATGAGCTGAAAGTTTAGAGGGACGGCCAGGTCTTGGTAGATTTGCAGTGGTCTGATACTCCTTCCATTTCAATATTATCGCTTGCACAGTGCTCCTTGGGATGTTTAAAGCTTGGGAAATCTTTTTGTATCCAAATCCGGCTTTAAACTTCTCCACAACAGTATCTCGGACCTGCCTGGTGTGTTCCTTGTTCTTCATGATGCTCTCTGCGCTTTAAACAGACCTCTGAGACTATCACAGTGCAGGTGCATTTATACGGAGACTTGATTACACACAGGTGGATTCTATTTATCATCATTAGTCATTTAGGTCAACATTGGATCATTCAGAGATCCTCACTGAACTTCTGGAGAGAGTTTGCTGCACTGAAAGTAAAGGGGCTGAATAATTTTGCACGCCCAATTATTCAGTTTTTTATTTGTTAAAAAAGTTTGAAATATCCAATAAATTTCATTCCACTTAATGTTATGCAACACTGAACGCAATGAGATAGAACATACTGTATTAATATTATATAATCTATCTATAAATTTCTTGTGTTTCTGCAGATACATACGCTACAAACAACGTTAGACATAATATAGATATGGCTAAAATGTAAACCTCTTTATTTGACACTGTAGCTGCAGAGACACTGAAAACCACAGGCTCCATGTTCCCTATACGCTGGTTCTGGAGCCGGTTATTACTGCTGCTCTACCCGACTGCCACAACTGTGACCACATATGATGTAGTTTCAGAGAAAGGGCAGGAGGGATGAAGAGCAATGGAGGGAGAAGAGGAGGGGATACTGCTGGAGTTTGTTTGGACTCTCACTTCGCACTTAGCGGTCAAAAATTAGAGGGAGAAATTAGTTAATGCAGATGTAAAACTAAAGCTTCACATGAACACAAACAGAGGCAAACATCAGACATGTTGCTTTGATGGCAGCAGCATTTAATCATCAGTTTGGACAGACTCATGTTGTGAAGTCAGTGATGCAGAAGGCATCAGCGTGAAGCTGTTGTCTGTATGTGTGATTGTGTGACTCTGATCTGGAAGGAGCTCCCTGGTGGAAAACAGGACACACATGTAACTGTGAGGATGATGATGTGTGTTAATACACACTGCAGTGTAACGCAGCAGCAAGTGTCATCACGAGTGTCGGTCTGTGTCTCCATGTTCTTGTCGGGTCACTTTTATTTACACAAAATCACACACGTGCCTCACGAGGCTCTAATGCCACGCCATCACAGCCTCAGTGTGGTCAAAGAAATCAACCACAGAAACCAGGCGCACAGTTAGATCAACATGTTACAAGATGTTCTGACCAGGTTCTTTTAGCCCCCAGTCTGATCACAGTTATCGGCTGATACAGACACTTTGATTGACCTCATTTAAATCTGTATCTGACACAGTGAGACAGCAGCTGTCTACTACGTTGGGGGGTGGAGTTCCAACCTTCAGGTCCAGCCCTGGGACAACTGAGCCCAAGGCCTGCCCCAGACCAGAAAAGGCACAGCGCCGACTGTACGCCCAGCCAGACTGTAACCTTATCATGAGATTTCTCCAGCCGGCGTTAATGACACATCACACATGCAGGACATGCTGCCAAACCACACACAGAAAATGAGAGATTTAATGAACAAAAGTGTGCGTCTGCAAACACAAGAGATTTGTGAGGATTCAGACCGACCGCAGATTCTTCTGTTGTTATGCATTATTTATGAATTTAAACAGAGCCTGTGTTTGAAGCGCCGACATCATTTGGTCATGTTCCAGGTGGTGAATCTAGTCCTGGGAAACTAAGTTAGAGAGGACCATTAGGCTCAAAGGAAACACACACTTATTGTGCAGTATATACACATACTGTACATACATACACCAGCAGTCAAATGTCTGGACACACTTTGCATTGAATGGGGAAGTGTGTCCAAACCTAACTGTCAGGTGTGTATTACATATGTATTATAGTTTAATACTATTGTTACATTAAATCTATTTTGACCTTATGGCTGTAATTAGATGTAATCATCCTTCACCTGTTCTCTCACCATTAATAGCGAGTAACTGTGTGTAGTTTGTTTAATTGTCTAAAACAGTGAGGTGGTCCTGTAACAGGCTTTCTGTGTTCACCAAAGCAAAGCTGAGTGTTGTTTAACACCTTTTGCACAGTCAAACCAGTCGAATAATGACAGCAAACAAAATGTTAAGACCTGCATTTACCGTTGTGGATCAAACTAATGGACAGATTAAACAAATGAAAAACAATCTAACTAATGAGACCATCACCAGAAGCCAAGACAATATGTTACAGACTTTTGGAAAACAAATGTAAGACTTTTTAAAACCTTCTAAGGGCTTTTCTGAGGGAACAGCATTGAACATTTCTGAAGACTTTTCAGACCCCTTGTGGGAGTCACACCGACCATCTGAGCTCGGCCTCAGCCGGCCCGTCCAGGTGAGCTTTAATAACCCCTAATAACCTGTAATTACCTGATATTAACTCAATAAAAAGCAGAAACCTGCAGCTGTGAGTTGACAGAGTGGGAGAAAGAGGCAGACAGTGACTGGGAGACCCCTCCTCCTCTTTTCTAATATTTCCCAGAAGTCCCAGCGGCGGTGGCAGATAATCCCTGAGAGATGAGGAGAGGGAGCCAGGGATCGGTGAGCGGCGGAGGAGTATCCTCCAGTGTGGAGTGCTCTCTCTCTTCTTCTTCTCCTCTGAGGATTACAGCGGCATTTGAAACATATTTCAGCGCGGCAGGGTGGCGAGCAGGGTTGGGATTAAGGTGTTACCATGGAGGGGTGGTGTTAAAGCAGAGAGGCGGGGTGTTAAAAGATGGAGGAGCAGTGATACAGCGGGGGTTACAGACGGTCGGCTGGCTGATACTGCACTGATAGGAATACGGCGGCAGGTTAATGGGGGCGTAGGTGTGAGGCTGATGGGGGCGGAGCCAGGAACAGTAAAGGTGGAGGTGTTTAATACGGCATCACATACTGCATCATCACCACAAGTACTGTGTCACGTACTGCAACATCAGCACAAGTACTGTCACATACTGCATCATCACCACAAGTACTGTGTCAAGTACTACTTCATCACCACAAGTACTGTCACGTACTGCAACATCACCACAAGCACTGTGTCATGTACTGTGTCATCACCACAAGTACTGTGTCATCACCACAAGTACTGTCACGTACTGCATCATCACCACAAGTACTGCGTCATGTACTGCATCATCACCACAAGTACTGCGTCATGTACTGCATCATCACCACAAGTACTGCGTCATGTACTGCATCATCACCACAAGCACTGTGTCATGTACTGCATCATCACCACAAGTACTGCGTCAAGTACTGCTTCATCACCACAAGTACTGTCACGTACTGCAACATCACCACAAGCACTGTGTCATGTACTGTGTCATCACCACAAGCACTGCATCATCACCACAAGTACTGCGTCAAGTACTGTGTCATCACCACAAGTACTGTCACGTACAGCATCATCACCACAAGCACTGCATCATCAACCCCAACTAGTACTGCGTCAAGTACTGCGTCATCATCACAAGTACTGCATCATCACCACAAGTACTGCGTCATGTACTGCATCATCACCACAAGTACTGCTTCATCACCACAAGTACTGCATCAAGTACTGCTTCATCACCAGAAGTACTGCATCTACTGCTTCATCACAGGTACTGTGTCACGTACTGCATTATCACCACAAGTACTGTGTCAAGTACTGCGTCATCACCACAAGTACTGCGTCACGTACTGCATCATCACCACAAGTACTGCGTCACGTACTGATTCATCATCACAAGTACTGCGTCATGTACTGCATCATCACCACAAGCACTGCGTCATGTACTGCATCATCACCACAAGTACTGCGTCACGTACTGCTTCATCACCACAAGCACTGCGTCAAGTACTGCTGCGTCATCACCACAAGCACTGCGTTATGTACTGCATCATCACCACAAGTACTGCGTCATGTACTGCATCATCACCACAAGTACTGCGTCATGTACTGCATCATCACCACAAGCACTGCGTCATGTACTGCATCATCACCACAAGTACTGCGTCACGTACTGCTTCATCACCACAAGTACTGCGTCAAGTACTGCTTCATCACCACAAGTACTGCGTCATGTACTGCATCATCACCACAAGTACTGCGTCATGTACTGCATCATCACCACAAGTACTGCATCCACGCTACAAGCACTACCTCATGTCCAAAGGTATTTTTACATGCAGGTCTTCATTTGTACAAGTACCACAAGTATTCCTACAAGGAGTTTCTTCTAGTACAATTAAAGATGTACTTCTAAAGTACCCCTTCATCTAGTACAGTTAAATGTGCACTTGTACTGCTTCATCTCCTCCCTCCTCCTTTGCACCCTGGCAACTGTTGCCATGGCGATCGGTGCTGCTGCAGGTCTGTTGCTGTGGTGACAGCAGATGTAAGTTGATCTGATCTCGTTATGTTTCTTCCTTCAGGAGAAGGTGGAGCTTCTGAGCCTGACACTCACCGCACAGCATTCTGGGAGCCAGCCCCTCTCTCCCTCATCTCGCCCGTCAATCGCCCCGCTCTCTCTCTATCTTCCTTCCATCAGGCCTCATCTTTCATTTGTACTTGCTCCTTCTCTCAGATCGCCCCCCTCCCCTGATCCTCCCATAGAGAGCGGGATATGAATCCAGATGAATTGTGGGTAATAAATCCGGCGCTCTGCAGGGTTTGTAATAAACTCTGCGAACTGAACTTCGATAATAATCAGCCTCAAGAGGAGAGATGGGAAGAGAAAAATCTGGATTTTCTTCTTCAGATTAAACTCCAAACTTTAAACTTTTTAATCAACCTCTGAGTCTTCTTCACTTATTGATTATTTACTGGGACTTTATCAAATGAAAGTCAGACTACAGAGAAAACCTTTGCCCCAAAAATCAGGTCTGACTGACAGAACACAACCAAATATGATGCAAAAAAATGTGAAAGAGCAAATACAGTTGTTTTTTTTTTTTACACGATATCAACATAAGATAAAACACTGCAAATTAATTTGTCCTGATAGATCTTTCTTGTTGTTTTCAAGAGTCAGGTAACAAAACCTTAACAAAACAAACAAGTGTGCAACTCTATCTACTGATGAAGGTCATGTGATATGCTCGAAAGCTCAACAACAGCGACCGCGTGGACCTGGTGCCTGTTCTGCATGTACAGTACAGTCAATAAGAAGGAAGGTCTGCCAAAAACTCAACCACAAATACAATGTTCTCCCCTACAGGTCTGATCAATTAAGCAACATCAAAACAGTATTTTAAACATATTTTTCATCCTTGTAGTATTTGTTTTTCTGTTTATATGACATTTGCTGTAATTTGAAGTATTTCCCACTTCTCTTTCTCATTTCCTGTCATCTGTATACCGTTACTCTCCACTTTAAAAGCATGAAACACCAAAAAAACAAACAAAAAACACTTGGCCAGGAAAAACAACAGCTACTTCTCCCTGTCAGGTTCACAAAGGCTACCTATCCCTTCAGGTGATGTCATCCAAGTAAAACCCTTCTTGAAGATGTGAGGACCAGACAATGACAATGTAGAAAAGTCTTCACAGCGCAGGAATGTCGTCGCGATGTAGAAATGTGCTCACAACAATGGCATTATAGTGTGTCCCCATAAACACAGACACACAGAGGTGTGTGCAGACAAACAGGTGTATAAACAGCAGGTGTTCAGCAAACATCAGCCTCCATGTCAGCTTTGTCAGGTTGACTGAATCTCAATGTCAATATTTGTCTCCACTACGCTTTGTTTTCCCATCATTCAAAATATTCATGTTCAGATTGAAATTGCAAATATTTGAGGTTTGGGCTGTCGGGGCCACCGTAACGCAGCAGCCAGGTTAAAGACGCGACTCAGAGACGGTGTTACCTGCAGACAGCAGGATTAGGTTCATAGGTTCATAGTGTCTTCAGATCCGAGGATCTGCAGACAAGAGCGTTCTCTGTGCTGAGGTCAGCTCAGATGAGACGGTACCAACACATGAATGACTGTACCAGACACTGCAGGCTTCTCATTTCTGACAAAGGTATAACAAGGTGACATTAAATAACCTCGAGTCTGTGATATTATTTCTTCTTAAAAGATTTTAAATGGGAAAAACTTGATTCCTTAAATTCGAGAACAATATACAGTGGGTACAGACCCTTTCACGTTATTCCACATTTTATGTTTGAGACTCATCTTAAAATGGATTCAGTTCTTTTTGCTCATCGATCTACACAGATGAACAAAGATAAAGTGAGAACAGTATTTTGTAAAAGTATTAAAAGACTGAAATGTCCCATTTACATCAATATTCAGACATATTCACTCAGCACTTGGCTGAAGCACCTTTGGTAGCAGCGACAGCCTCAAGTCTCCTTGACAATGACAAGCTCAGCATCTTTCTTCTGGAATTTCCTTCCATTCTTCTTGGTAGAATCGTCCCAGGTCAGCCAGGTTGGATGGGGGTCGTCGCTGCTCTGCCATGGTCAAGTCTATCCAGAGATGCTCTGTTGGGTTCAGGTGCAGACTCTGGCCGGGCCGCTCCAGGACATCCACACATGATGGAAGCTGCCGCGCTCTTGGGCACATTCAATGCAGCAGAGATTTTGTCGTATCCTTCCCCAGATCTGTGTCTTGTCACAGTCCTGTCTGGCAGGTCTGTGGACAGGTCTCTCCACCTTTGTTTCACTGACATGTGCCATCAACAACAAGGCCTTATACAGACAGGAGTGTGCCTTTCCCGATTATATCCTAGGCATTAAATTAGACACAGGTGGACTCTATCAAGCTGCAGAAGCATCTCAGTGACCACTGACAAGAGCAGGAAGCACCGGAGCTCAGCTGCACCAGTGTCATAACAAAGGGTCTGAATACTGATGTAAATGGGACGTTTCAGTTTGTTGCTTTAATCTATTTTCAAAACACTCCAAAAACCTGTTTCCACTTTATCGTTGTGGAGTATTGTGTGTGTCGACTATGACACTGACATGACCTCAGTATCTGACAACTCATGTTCGTGTAGTGAACAAACAAGGCGGTAAAGCTGTTTGTAATATTGATGATACACTTATTAACACTGGTGACATGATCATCTCCAGTCTGCGTCTGCTGATGAGTACAGCATGTCCCAGATGTAAAGAGTTAGGTGGACTCACCTTGGCCACAGATCCGTCTCTCTCCTCCATCACGGCCTTCATCTCCTGAGTAGTGATGTCACTTCGTCGTTGCCTTGCCACCCGAAAACGCTGAACCAAAAATGAACCAAACCGTTCAACTTCCTGGACAGAGTCAGCATCACAAACGCACTGAAGGAGCTCATCTATGTCCTGAAAATGGACACACAGGCATCGATAACATACGAGTTTCAACTATGAAACATCTAAACTATGAACTACAACAAAGTCTGGGTGTCGTGACCCTGTGAAGGTGTTTTACCATGTCAGATTCCTCCAGCTTCAGATTCTCCGTCCTGAAAACAGAGAGTTTCATTAGTAAGACGCTTGTGTTTACCAGCTACCTCCAATGCTAACTACCTTCAACCCCGACTGGAAACCACTTCACACCTGACAGTAAACCACAAATGTGCTAGGAGCCCTTCGGTCCCGCAGCGAGAGGGCTATGGCTCGGTCCTGCCACAGTGTCCTCAGGGTTTCTATGTCACACTTGGTCTCAATGGTTCATTTAAAATGGGAGCCAGGTCCTTGTAGTGCTTCCTGTATTTTAAGCCGAGTGTTTGGCAGATGAAATACAATGCATAAAAAAAATCAAACCTAAATTGTGAGCAGAGCTGAGGCATGAACAACACATTTCAGCGTTCGGCCACTAACACATCTGTGGTTTATTTTCTGACTATAGGTTCATCTACAGTTTGCTATGCTCAGCACACTGTATGAAAAAGACCTCTACATTTAGATTTCAGGTGTTTGATATTCTTAAATTTTCATCTGTAATCAGAGAACTTGACATGGGGTGCCCAGTTCATTTCATCTGACCCTGCTCAGATGCCCGGCCTCACGTCTTCCTGCCATTGACCAAATTAAACCTGGGCCTCTGTAGCAGCCTGTTAGATGACCTCAGTGCCACGCTGCTGCAGCTGTGCAGTAATTTTGTCCTGCGTTCCCTGAAGTCCACCTGAAACTCTCCAGCATTTTGAAATAACTTTGAAGCTGTGAGGGCGCCGTCCATGCGGCTCCTCTCTGACACAGCTGTGATGGTGGACCTGGAGCTGGTAACTAGCTGATCTCCTGCCTCTCCTCCTGGGAAGCTCTTTTCATTTAGCCTGCTGCTGTTTTGCTGTAATAAACTGTAATAAGGTGGCCGAGGCGGCTCTGCTCTGCAGGGAACAGCGGGGAATGAAAGAACAGACGCCTCCAATAAAGCTCCTCTAACACCCTGCTTACAGCCCATCCAGCCCGGCTCAGCTCGGCTCGGCTCGGCTCACTCCCCCCCCCACCCCCACCGCAGCCATTAGTGGGATAAATTGATCCGAGTAAGAAGAAAATCTTTATTCATCATTTTAGGAAAGTTTCAAACGTCAAACTGAATATGTAGAATCTGCAGCTGACAAACTTCACAATGAACGTACAGAGACATGAGGGACGTCCTCAGCTCGGATTCTTCGGACTTCAGTTACTTTTACAATTCAATAACTGCTGTAAACAACTTGTCACAAGAGTTAACAGATGAAGGCAGTCAAATCAGATTCTAGGTGCCAGCCTGGGGGTCAGGATCCCCCGACAGCAAAGAAGAAACAAAAACACTGTTCTGCTGCACAAACGTTCACTTGTGCTTTATATGAAGTAATGGACAACTGCTCCTCTCTGCGAACTAAAACATGAAACAATCTGAAAAGGCCAGAGCGGGAAAGAACACACCTCTGGTTGGCGAACACAAGCTGTGATGAGCAGTCACGGGTGAAAGGTTTCAAATCACTGCAGTAGACATTTTAAAGAGCAGAGGAAGAAAATCGTTAGGAAGTCACAAAAA